>NC_060212.1:58697500-58997500 GCF_021130785.1 Homalodisca vitripennis
CCGAGTTGGGATTTCAGATTGGTATAAATCAGGTGACACAATGGTCGCCCAGCTATCTTGTTATGTGAAATAAACAATATAACGAAGTTAGCGTTGGTTGGATATTTGTATTTAAGAAATATAACAATAATTATTTTAACCTTGATAATGACAGAAACTGTGAAATCATTAACTTGTTTTATATATCTATAACCTCAAATAATTGTAAGGTTATATTTTTCTCTTTCATATTTCTTAACAGTAACCTATATACTGCTTTTTACTGTCACAATATTTTTTATAATTAAGTAAAGTATGCGTAAACATTAACCCAGCAGAGATTAATTCTGCCTTGTTTATACCTTCCTGTTTAACCTACCACTAGGTATAGCAAAAACCGATGTGTTACTTATATCTGGGCAATTTCATGGATGTCCAGGAGTGGCACATAAACTAACCGCAAATGTCGAGATTCCGGGGTGCAAGGGTAATTCGATAGGTTCAGTCTACTGTGGGAGATGACTGTTGGAGTTTGGTGGAGTTCGTTCAATAACTATTAGAGGTTCTTGCTAGCCACAACAAGGGTGTGCCATCCCCTGCCTGCTTTCACTGGAGAGGCTGGTTCAGAGCTGGCCTCCCCGTCTTCCGTGGGGACACGACTTAGAGATTAGGGCCCTAATTCTTCCTCGTGGATCTCAATAGAAGGCGGGGCCCCTACCCCTAACCTTACACATCCTGAATATCCTGTCACTCCGGAAAGCAGCGCTAAGTTCTTATACGGCTAAGTGCAATTTACAATTTTCTTGTCCTAATAGAAAAAAAAAAAAAAAAAAAAAAAAAAAACCAAAACATACATAAAAACTAACTCATACTGACTCCATTCCTGAGTACATGCTAGTTACACATGCTTTTATGACGTGTCGCAGTAGTCTGTAAAATACCTCAAGAAAGATTTTCATTCCGTAGGCTTTTAAATTTTGCATCGAAACTTCATTTCTAATAGACAATGAGTTCAATGATGGTGCATGTATAACCATGTAATTTAGTTGAGCCATTGAAGATCACTCAATTGGCTGACGCAATTTGTCTTCTGTCAGTCTAGTGGGTGTTAAAATTTCATTTCTGGATGAGCGTCTGTCTGTCCATCTTTCAACAGGACATCTTTATTATAAAATGAGTTCTAGACCTAAAGTTTTCTAACAAACTTCAGCGAAGCCTGTTACGGGACACACAGCACGGTGTGTGTTCTTACCTTGTAAGTGCGGGAAATAGAATATTGAGAACATAACTATTGTATAATATAAGAATAAAATAGGTTAAAGAATTATATTATCCCTGTTTGGAAGCTTGTAAAAGTTCAGATATAAGAAATGGAATATCTAAATTAAAATATGAGTAAAAAACTAATCTTTAGGAAGGTATGGTAAGAAAATTCACTCTTATAATTTATCGTGTGTATATATATGGTGGTCGTTTTATAAAAAAACGTGGGTAGTTTTTATTTGTTTATTTATAGATATTAGTAGCAATTATTATGATGTTCAATTTTCCTAATTATTTTTTTGGACTTAGAGGAATCCTTAGAAAAAATGTTAGAATCAAAATTCCCTTTCCCATCACTACAGACTAAAACGGGTCATTAAATATTAGGGATAATTTATAACTCAGGTTATAGTTAGAGATACGTTGGTTTTTTTGTTTAAAGTCTTTTACATTTAAATTATACATTTATTTTGTTAAATAAAAAACGCTTAACTTTTTTAATGTTTCCTTGTAAGAAAAAATCTATTATCAGAGAGATAAAAAAATTTATATTCATTTGTTTACACACTGCATTTCTATTACAACGTTTTTGAAAATAAACACTATCAGTTGTGTTAGGTTGTTTGATAAGTTATTTTGTCTAACAATGTACTATAAACAAAAGCTTGCCACAATAAAGAATATAACAATGGTCTATTTTGCATCAACAATGGACTATGTAATCAAACCTCAATGGTTGACATCATTGCTGAACAATATCGCTTACCATTATCCACAATGATGATGAATTAATAAATCATAGTTTAGATGTACAAGATAAACCTGTTTTATAACTAAATATATACTTCTAATAATCATTATAAGTTAAATGTATTTATATAAAAAACTTTGTGACTGTACGTTTAAATTTCTTCCCAAGCGTTAATTAAAGAATATAAAGGAGATTATAGATCTCTATCTAAAAATCAATCGATTGTTTAATTTAACTTGAACGATTTTGTTTATGAATATTTAAGAATATTGAAGAAACCTTTTTAAATTTTGATTTTTGTATTATTGGTTTATCTAGAAAATTGAAAACTGCTTAAAAAACGATCTGGAACTGGAGTAAAAATATTTTTATGTTTTATAAAACCAATACTATTCATAAATTTGTAAAATAAGTAGTGTAATGAGTTAGCTCTAAATTATAAACTACTCCCTGTGACCTTATTCCTAGAAATGGGTCAGCAGAACCCTCGATATCGAGGAGTTCAACACGGCACAGCTTATGGGTCCTCAGACAGTAAGGCAGCTGAGACAGGATGCACAATCTGACCGGATTCGTCGAGAAAACGAATTGGGAAATCGTGCAGATCGAAACTAGAGTTTGTCCACACGACAGTTAGAACGTGTGCAAAAGAAATATAGAAGTTTGTAAATCTGAGGTCATAACTTCTCAAATTGGTACAGGGAGTGTACATCAACGTCAGTGTATACTATCACTTATCACTGGCAATTATATCTGTGCTGCAGTCACGAAACGTGATTTAAGTCTTACTGGTTTGAAGTTAAAAACTGTAACTTAAAATAATCAGCAATGAACACAGTAACTGAAACTGACCTTTCGTGTAAGTGAAGAAACTTCGATTTTTTTCCCACCAATCAAGATTCTTTCACTTTTTAAAAATCTGTCAAGTGTTTTATAAAGAATGTAGGTTGTAGTGATTTGTCACGATATAAATAAATATTATTACTTCAAAGAGTGTATAACCAGGAATGTTCCGTTCTTATAATTTTAATATCAACGTATCTATTGAATGCTCAGTAGACAATGGTGATCGACATTCACATGAAATATTGGACAATGAAACACCTTCATCATTTCTATGACAGTTTGTACAGCAACTGTGGATTAATAAGATTACGTACAGTCAGTACACACTTTCATCCGTTAGTCACGTTTGACTTTGTTTGTACAAACATCCGTTCTCTCTATAACACGATCAAATATTTCTCAGTGAATTAAATAAATTAGTCTAATCCACACTGAATCAGATTTTGGTGAGGTTGTTCAAAAACTAATCTCTTAAAACATTTTAAGTGTCAAAATCATTCAATGTAATATCATAATCACGTCATATATCTTGGACTGCTGTGACTCTGTTAACATTATATTATTGAATTTTATTTGTACTTCTCTTTAATAAAAAACTTTTTTAGTTACGGGGAACAAGAGGCTAGGACAACTCGGGATGTTTTTGTCCCTTTTCAAGTTCTTGGATCACTTGAGCTAAGGAGCTACTGAACTAGGACGACACCATAAATCAGGAGAATCCATTTTGGATTTGGCGTGTTTTAGGAAACAAAATCTTTAAATTGTATGCATGCACCAAGTTTTTTACAATTTTTGGTAGATAAGTAAAACAGTGATATAACTTCTTTGTACCCCTTAAATTACAGAAAAATTAAAAATATATACGAGAATATCCAAAAATGCTTTATATTTCCGATCTTAATAGTTAAAATGTCTACATTGATTTATAATAACCTACTACGTAAGTAAAAGTTTCTTAAATCAAACACACGAAAAACGTATCACCATTTATCTTTAGCTATACTCCACAGCATATATATATATTTACAAAGCAATAAACGCGAGTAGGTCAAACTCTGTAAGATCCACACGACTCCAATAACATTTACTTGAATTCACATACAAAAGCTGTTATGGGGTGTAAGAAGAATGCAATGAAACATTAGATGATTTCTCACATTGTATCCTTATGGGAACAATCAGTTTGCTGCAGGTTGTCGTTTTTTGACTTCACTTGTAAACAGAGGTACAAAAGAAATAATTTTGAACTAGCTTAAAACTTTTAGACTTTTAAATTATTGAATTAAAGTTGCCATTTTTATGTTAATTAAACTAAGTTTTTCAATGAGTCTAATATGACACTTTCTCCTAATGTAAATATAAACGCCTAACTCCGACTTTGAGTTTCGTTACAGATGGCGGCTTAATCTTTAAAATGACGACATTGAATTTAAGTCAAGTCAAAACTGAAGCTGTGTATAAAAGGTTCCACCACTAATTTTAGTAAGCTAATTTACATTTTATACCTTATTCCCAATAATAACAAAATTATTTTCTGTATACTTTTTGTAACTTTGACTATGTAAAACGACTATTAGATGTTACTGAATAATCTGGCCTTTATAATTTAAGTGCTTGTGCATCTTCCTACTGCTGTTTTAAATAGGAGGAGGTTACCTCATCCGAACCAAAGTCCGCATCTAACTGGCCTGCTTATTATGCCTTATCACTCGAATACATTACTGGATTTTAAATATATTGCCTCTCATCCATGTTTATTTAATTATCTTTATATATTAGTTTTTTATTCTTAACTATATAGTAAGTTTTAGATTTTTAAAACTTCACTGGAGGGTTTGTCATCGTGTACGTAAATAATTAGATATAACTTATATGGTTAGTGAGTAGCATTTTTGCCACTTGTTTAATAGTTTTACCACAACGAAATAAAACACAAGTAACATTTAGACGTTAAATCTCTTGATGTGTAAGACCACATAATTAGTATATACTGCACAAAATCAAAACTAATCAATAGAGTAAAACCGGTGGTTTGCTACATGCCACTACAGTGAAGAATAACAGATCTGAATGTTCAGCAAAATGATTAATTATGTCCATAGGCTACAGGCGTGTAAGTAACACAGTAAAATTGATAAACCTAAAACTGACTATAGCAAAGGAAGACAAATAGTAATGATCAACAACATTTTAGCCTAAAGAATCTTATAAATAATAATAAATCACAAAATGTGTTACTACGCACCAATTTCGAAAACGGACACTATTTACGCTATCATTCTTCTATTAGCTCATTCTTTTTGTAAAAAATCCTTTCGATGTAATATAAAGAGAAAGATCTAACATTTTGCCTTGAATGTTTTAGAATTTGAAAAAAATGGTACTATATATAGGTTTCAGATCAAAATATAATTGACAATCAGCTGTTTAAACTATCAGTTTTATTTAAATTTAGGTATACAACAATGTTTGATCAGTAGTGATGCAGATAACAGAGTAAAATTTAACTTTTACTCCAGATTGCCCAGTGACGAAATAAAAACATTGAATGCATTGAATACTATTTAAAAACTCTGTTACATAACAGTGAACAAAGCTATGAATGTTTTTACATAAGGTTCTCAAAACTGGTTGCCTATCTAAACATTGTGATGATGTATTTTTACACTGGAATAAACTAACCATATATGAAATCTTATACCATCGTGTACTCTGATCTGAATAGATATAAGTAGTAAGTGTACATTTCAAATAAATGGTTTTGGTCATCATTGAAAAATGAGAAAGAAAATAAGACTTCCTGGTACAAATGATCTGAAAATAACCAACTTGAGTTTTCTAAGTTGGATAAACTATTAGTTACAGTTTTTAAACTCTATATAGACTATATTACATTCATTATCAATAACTATAGCACAATTTAGGTTATTACTGTAAGCACACAGTTATAACTAATTTGAAGGAAGTACTTGGAAAACATTTAAAAAACTGCCTATAAATCCAAAACTCAGGAAGCAAATCTAAAGCTGAATCTTGAAGAATGAAAAATCTATACCAGCAGGCTTCGCAAAATGTCTATTCTTCAAAGTCTACAGCGCATTTAATTCTCTAGATATTCTGCCTATAGACAGATAGACAGATAGACAGACAGACAGAAGAGAAATTATCTCCTGAGTGATAGTCTTTAGTAACTCTTAACTAATAACAAATGGGGTTTTTGTGATTATCGTCTCAGAATCGTTTGAAAAAGAAGAGTAATACCCACATATTTTTTTAAAACGTCCCTAAATGTTCATATGATTTAATATAGTGATGTTCCTCATATTAATTTCATATTATGTTAATTGCATACCCATAACTAATTGTGATGATTATATGCTATGCATTAATTTGAATTAATGTTAAAAGATGTTCTAACAAATAAATATTGTTGAACCAGATGCATCAACCTGGACTACAATATCACACCTGACCTCTCTTAGTTATAGAATGTTGTACCCACAATGTGTTGTATCGCTGTCCTCCTGGGACTCGTAATGTTCCTCTCCTCTATAAATAATAAACGCTTTAACCATGTTCAGTTCACTGCACCAGATAAGGTCACTCTTAACATTTGTAGAGAAATACTTTGTTGTGTAAAACATTTTTGTTAACAGTCTTATGCCGGTTTATTTATTTATTACATGGTTTGTCTATAAAACTAAAGATATAATAAAATCAATATTTTGACACTAAAAAATTCAATTAAACTTTAATTTCAAGCTTTTTAATCGAGTTTTTTAAACATTAAAACATTTGGATATCAGGATTTCAGATATATTTTTCATCCTTATAGGTTACCTTCCCCATCTGACGAAGAGAACCAAACTTCCAATCCAATCTTCGAAACGTTGTGGTATACCTTTTGAAAATCATAAACGATGGCAAAAGTCCGAATTCCCTAATATCTTTTCAAACCTTCCACCGTGAATAACCAAAATTTAAACACAAAGTATTAAAAAAAAATAATTATTTGCTATGGAGCTTTAATAGCTACGTAACATAAATTAACTGGGGAATGTTTTGGCAAGATTCATTTATTTAGCCTAAGTACAAAGTAAAACATGCCTTGTTAAAGGAAACCTTCATGCATTTCCAGTAGGTTACTCTACAATCGTAGGGCACATCTGCATAGACAAAGATAAGACAGTGATTTTCACTCAGTTAAGCGACAAGGAGCCTAACAGTCCTGCCTGTAGAAAAATGAAAATGTCAACTTAATATTCCTTGAAAGAAATGCTACTTCCATAGGAAGGGAGAGGTATTAATAGAGGGAAAATGGTTAAATAAAAACGATTATGCCAATCACCAAAGGCGGCTTTACTTCTCCCACACAGAACGATTTGGCTCAGGGATGTCCCATCCTCCAAAAAGACTGCCACAGGGTCGACACACTGTCTAGAGCAGGGGTGCCCAACCTTTTTTACCCAAGGGCCACATTGTAACCCTTTTATGGCTAGGCGGGCCAACATCCCAGGGGATTTTGGAACCCCAAACAAGACGTATTGCCCGGGGTTCGTTCCAGAAATCTTGTGCAAAACATGGGTTTTAAGCTTATTTGGACCTTGATTCCTGATTATTGCAATTTCTTATTATTTATTAGTTGTTAGGTAAAGGTTTATACTATATTATGTTTTTAGGTTCTATTAGTAGAAATAAATATAAACCCAGACTTTTGGATGTTTGCTCTAATTCTGAGGGAACAATAAAAAAGTCACCAATAAATTGAATACATTGATTTTAATTAATCCTACTAGGATACTAGGACATACAAATTACCACCATAAATGACAAAAAGTAAGGTTGTTTTGTTTTACACATTTTAAAAATCAAAATACCAGTATTGACAAAAAGTTCAATGAGATCCTTGGAATTGCTTAGTGCTGAGAATATCTTTTCACTTACTCAAACTTAGTGGTCCCAATCAATAATAAAGATTTTAAATGTTCATCTGTAAGGGATGACCGAAATTTTGATTTGATAAAGTTCATCTTGGAAAATGCCTGCTCACATACATAAGTCGAACCGAACAAACGAAACCATGGTTCGAGCAAACTTCTTTATGTTCTTGAAATCTTCTTCCGGCAAAGCAATATAGAAAGACAACAGATCGCCTCTTTTTAAGGCATTCTTGATAATTTGCCTTGTGCGTTTCATTTGTTGTTAGGTCAATAATTTCAAGTTGAAGGGATGGAGGCACAGTATCAATATCACACTTGAATGGATTTTGAAACATGTTGAATTCTACCACACTCTTTGTCAAAATCTTCAAATCTTTTGTTAAACTGCTAACTCAATTGGCTGACGACCTTAGCAGCGAACTCAGAAGGGAACGGCACACTAGCTTCAGATACAAATTTTTTGACATGTTTCAAAGTGGTCTAAATTCTTATTACTTAGCTGCTTCTTAAAGAGGGCCAGTTTTGTTATAAATTCATTTACGTGATGGTATGCATCGGTAACAAGAGAATTAGGTCCCTGTTAGTTTTAAGTTATAACAGTTGATATGCACTGTGATGTCAACTAAAAATGCTAACTTCCACAACCACACCGGATTAGAAAGTACTGGCTCTTGACGACCTTGTTCTATCATAAAAATATCTATTGCTTCATGAAGTTCAAAAAACCGTTGTAAACCTTTACCCCTACTAAGCCATCGGACCTCACAATGGTAGGGCACGTCTGGGTAGTTACTGTCTATTTCTGACAAAAATGATGCCTTGAACTGGCGGTGTTTTTGGGAGGGACAACCGTATGTAGTTTACTATTTTCACAACAATTTCCATCACTTCTGATATTTCCAAATTTTTTCCACACAAAAAGCCTGCTGATGGATGATACAATATAGTATGATGGGTTTCTCTCCACTAGTGCCTTCCACTGCTTTGTATACGTTTCCAACTACACCTGTTTTGGTACCAATCATATTTTTACCTCCATCTGTAGTCACTCCTTTCAATTTTGTAAAATCAAGTCCGAGACCTAAAATAGTTTCCTTAACTTTAGAAAATATTTCCACACCACTTACAGTAGTTTTCATTGAATGAACTCCAGCCAGTTCTTCGGTAATTTGAAATTCACTATTTACACCTCTTACAAACAGTAGAATCTGAGATACATCAGAGTTATCCGTGGATTCATCCAAAACAATTGAAAAAACATTCAAACTTTTCACAGGCTAACATTAATTGATTGTAGACGTCTTTGCCGATATCTTCGGTTCGGCGAGTCATGGTGTTACGAGACAGACTAATAGAGCCTAGCAAAAGAAAGTTTGTCAGAACAAAGCTCTTCAACAGCTTTTCAAAATACAAACTTGTCACTATTTCACCATCACTAAAAAGGTTTAACCTTCCTTAGTTAAAATGTGAGCAATTTTGTAGCTTTGCTCTTACAACAGACTCATTTTCATTCATTACGTTTAGTAAATATATTTCTCTGTGATGACAAAGATGCTTTTCATTAGCATCTACTTTTTTCTATTCTAAGTTTACCTGAAAGCTGAGCATATTTTACCTTTGTCAGTGTTTTTGAGTCAAAATGCCTTCTGATGTTGTACTCCTTTAACACCCCTATTGATTCGTTACAAATAAGGCACAAGGCACTGTTTCTGTTATTCACAACAAAATATTGCTCCCTCCACTTCTCATTAAAAATACGACACACTCATTGTCAATCAATCTTCCTCTTTTTGGTACTACACATTGCGATATAATGTTTTTAAATAATTTGCACTATTATTAAAAATTTAACTGCTGCAGTATTCAACACGTAAATACTGACACAACAAACACTCTTATCTGCATAGAGACACACGGGCAGTAGCACTAGCACTAGGATTGGCAGGGGTGGGGTGGGGTGGGGAGGTAGTGGAAAATAAACAAGTCACGTGGCGAGTGGTGACCTTGAGTTGGTTATGGGGTTACGTCGCCGCACCGCGCGCTGTGCCGTGCTTTTTTACGCGCGCTTTATTCGCCAGCCGGCAGCCACCACCGTAGTCAGTGAAATCTGTCTGCAACTACTTTACTTCTTTCAACACTCATACTCCACCAAAATGAATACGGCTTCGTTCTACGTGAAATCGGAATCCTGGACTGGCTTGGTTCTCAAAATTTGTATTTATTTAATATTTCAAATGCTTGTAAACAAAATTGGTTTGTTTTGGCAACAAGGCGGGGGAGGAGGTGTGGCGACATAAAACTGACTCGCGGGCCGTAGGTTGGGCAGCCCTGGTCTAGAAGAAAGCAGATGAAAGCCCCTGTAACAGATGAAAGCAGAGATCGAGTACAAATACAGTTAACACAATCAGAGTCACTTGGCATCGAGGTTTGGAATGGTCAATTATATATATGGTAAAAACCACTAAAAACTCCATTTAAAGTGGTTAAAAAAGAGATTTTTAGATATGCATACACCTTCGTTAATAGACTTAAAGCGACATTTACTCCCACCCAAAACGCGAAAGATTACTCGAGATCCACGCACTTATGAATCACATTTTAGAATGCCGGTGGGGAAAGCGATGCTGTCCTTGCCCACACGCGAAGTCATTTACTACCTAGAAGTGTCGGTCAAAATATGGTTGACCAATCAAAAGAGCAATCATCCTATTCTACACCATCGTCTGCTTATCTGCAGCCAGTGCAGGTAATCTATTTATTGCCTGGAAATTATATAATGAAAATGCAAAATGTAAAACCAGATTATTCTAGAAGTTTAAATTATAATGTAATAATATAAAGTTATACATACTTTCAGCTAGAAACAAATGAAACAGATTATAGCGAATAATGTTCAAGAGATGTTTGGGCCTAGTCTTTAATTGACTACTGTTCTTCCCATTTTCTGCGAGTTTGGGCTCCAAACGTTTGATGCACCAGAATAAATCACGGTTTCTCTTGTCATTGTTAAATATACAGTTTTCTTTCAAACTGTTTTAGGGTTATATACAATATCAGTAATGAGTTGTTTGACGATAGTATTTAATTTTATTATATCAACTACACGTCCAATGCTGTACAATGGGGCACGAAAAAAGTGAGCACTCAGATTGTCCTCTGTGAAGTGAGACGTCAGGTTGCTCTGGCATTTAATATTTTGACTGTAAAAAATCAATGTGGGGTAGTCCTAGGGTCGGACCTCAAAATTAACTGCAATAAACATCCGGACCTCAGCACAAACTCACCTGCATGGATGGATATATGTCATGTGCAACTAAAACAGTTAAAAGTATTGTTGAAATATTTTACATTATTTAATTCAGTAATCTGACTTTCACTCAGTCGTTATTACATTCTTTCCTTATAAATTTAAAAAATAACCATATTTCACCTTTTAAGTGTATATTGCAAATTTTACAGAGACTAACGTAAACTAATAGGCTTGTTTTCTCCATGTGGAGATATTGGGCACAAGCGTAAAAAGCCATAACATTAAACCCTAACCCACGCTCCAGTCTGGTCCAGCACAATTTAGCTTTTCACTCAACATACACCGACCACCACGAGTGTAGCAACCATTTTGTCCCCAGCCACAAGCCTCCCACCCTACATGTCATGATTGTGCTATCAATAACCTTCCCACCACACATTTATTTTACTATTAGCCGTCCTTTTCACGCAAATCCACAGTCTAAAAAACACTTTAGAAGTTATAACTTAATTGTATCAATGTAATAGTTTTCGTAAGTCTCCTTGATAAAAGCCCTTAGACTGTAATTTTTAAATATGATATTAATTTTATTAACATCAAAGTATATTTACGTTTTTAAAACGTCATACTGCGTATTACAGGAAAAATTCATCATGCTAAACGTTAATTAACTGTGAGTAAATGTTTTCGCCAAATTAAAATTGTCATTTCAATAAATTAAAACTGATTCATGAGAGAGAATACTAAGTTTTTAGCGGATTTACTAACTACAAAAAACACAATATATTTTTCCACTGATAAAACATTTTACAATTAATATTATAAACCGATTAATTAGGACTAATTAAGGACTTTAGGAAACCCACCTTTTTTCCTAACTAGGTTACTTTACTATTTTAAAATCATTGGATATTTGTGTGCACGGTTTCAAATAATAACTTGGTCTATCTTTTAGAAACACTTACAGTTCAGCTTTGATTCCAGATATAACTAATCAGTTTTTGAAGAAAATCGATGGGTTCATCTAAACTTCAATATAATAAAACAAACCAAGTAAATGTACTAATATATATTCGCCTATCCTTTATTAATTTATAAGATTTTATTTCGTGGTTGGGCCTTTCTCTTTTGAGCTTAAAGATGAAATTAATATATGAAAAATTAACGGATAATATTGCAAGAGTAACAAAACCCCAATCATACTTGCAATTTTACTATAGTTAATTGTATTGTACTAGTTACACAGTACAATCATAATCCTTATAAAAATGATTAATCTTCAAGTAAGATGTAATCCGTTAGTCATTTACTTTTACTACGAAACGTTTTAAATTTCATAGTTTTAAAGTTTATCAGGTTTGAATAATATATTTATATTTGTGAAGACGTCAAACTTGAGAAGATTTTCTAAAACGGGATTTAAATAAGCCTGTACGATGTATTCAACCCAGCAGGGATCACTTCTAAAATTAATTTATTCACTTCTTTAGAGATAACTAAATACACTTGACATTAATTTAATGCTAGTTAATGACTTGAATTTAATAATAAAATGAATTGAAGTGATATTTGACTTATCCTTCTTTAAATGTTTTAACAGTAAAAACCTGTGTAAAGTGTGATTACAGTGATTTGAATCTAGTATTATATTGACCTTGATCTGCGAAAGACCAAAATGTTTAGTAAGCACACGCTTTAATCCGAGCAAGGAGTTCACTTCTGGTTGGTTTTATATCTTCCAGTTGATCTCACACTGGACAAAGCAAAAAAAAACCGATGTGTCACTTTAAATCTGGGCAACCTTTTGGATAGCCAGGAGCGGCTCAGAGTGAGATATTGTAACGAGATAAAATGTAGATTTTCTAATTCAATGAGTTATTGAATAAAACATCTTGGAAACTAATCATGTTACTCAAAATGTAATCCTGTTTCAAAAAACTATTAAAATCTGTTTCGTAAAAAGTAACTGAGGAGTAGTTATTTGAGAGCTTATACTTATTCTAAGTCCTTCTTTCCTACTACTAAATTCTTTTTTTTCAAAACTCTAAGAAATTTTTTGGGAAAAGTTACTCATCTCTCTAGTTATGCTCCTGGTGTTTGTGAACTACCAAACTTGACGAATATATAATAGGCTGATGAGATCCAAAACATTCACAACGATTTAATAGAATTAGAATCCTAAAATGAAATAGGATACATTCTTCCAACATACACCATCAAGTTTAAACTCATGTTGAAATCATGTTATATCCATTATTTATTTATTCAAATCATTGAGAATGTTCTATTCAACGAAATAATTCTATGTTGGCAGCTGAGTACGCTATAACTGTTTTCTTAGTCTCTACCACTGTAGTATATTGATAGACTATAGACTAAAATAACTACTGAAACAGTCGCTTGTTGTATCGGATAATCAGTAATGTCTGAAAGTATACGGTAGAGTAATAATGTTTGGAAATGCATAAAGGTTACTCTTACCCAGGTATTGTATATTGTGTAACTTTAGGCTAACCACGAGACAGAAACTTCCAAAAACAGCTCCCCAATATCTTTTCTTACTTAGCTATTGAAGCTCCATAGCAAATAGTTAATTTTTTCAACAATCGATTCAACAAACTTTCAATTTTCCCCCCCCCCCACCCCCCCCCCCCCCCACCCCCCCCCCCCCCCACCCCCCCCCCCCCCCACCCCCCCCCCCCCCCACCCCCCCCCCCCCCCACCCCCCCCAATGCAATTTTTGGAGCTTTTCAATAAAAATTAAGGGAGTATTAAAGGTAGATTCGGATTAATCTACTTTTTTAAAAACAGTTTCACTATCCAACTTCAGTGTCTCTATAAAACATTTACCATAAATTTAAATGTCAGATAGAATATCTTTCGGTTCTTAGCAACTATCTCAGGAATGGTTAGAATGCCGATTAAAAAGAAAATGCTCATGGTGTAACTGTTTTTTCAAAATGAAATTTACTTAAGAAGCCTCAGGTAAATTAATTTTTTTAAGGTTTTATTCAGCTGATAAACATTTTTTTAACTTGAAAGAACATTATGCACGGTTTCAAATTGTTTACATTCACAAATGCGATATAATATTTGGTTTTTAGATATCTTGTATATATAATTGAAAAATTATAGGTCACAAGCCACAAAATCTTTATTCAGTAACAATAAGAGAGGATAGTTTGCAGTCCCCATGCACCACAAGAGTACGTGGGGGGAAAATTAATACATTAAAAAAAAAATATATATAATTCCTTCATCTCTGGCAGTCTTGTGAACGTCCTTAGTTATACACTGCATTCATACCAAATTGAAACTCCCTTACACCCATTTACAATGCTATAATTTAATTCTGTGGTGAAAAAACGTTGAAATTTATATTAATTAATTCATAATATTTTTATGAATCAGTCAACAACTGATCTGTTTTTATGTCAGGTCGATTCTGTATTTCATTTACTGTATCCGTGTAATGTGCATAAGCACGTTACAGTTAGGTACATTCATTACATAAAGTCACTCTTTATTACAAAAAGCTAAATATTGGTTTTACAAATAGTGATATTTTTTTACGACTTTTCTGTCATTTCACACTTCAAACTAATCGTTACACTTCTTTTTGCGTTAGTAATGGAAGGTATCTCAACCATTATACAAGGGTGTTACGTATTGATTTAAAACAAGGCTATAGGCTTGAGTAATAATCTTTAATCTTACTTTATAATTTATTTAGTTGAATTTACTTTAAAATAAAAGTTAATGAAGAGATGCATGTTAGATAGTTCTACATTAATACATTAATAATTTTATTAAATTCTATATTTTCAGGTCGAGGCTAGTGCCATAGAAAATTAACATTTATTGACACAATGCTTAGTTATCGTTTATTTGTTCATTGTGAGGATAACCTCTTTGTTTTTCTCACTTTATTGGAATGTGTACTGTGTTATATAGGTTTCAAGTGTTTTTCAGTAATACTTAAACAGTATAAAAAGTTTTTTTGTATTCGTATGTTAGGGTGTGTTTTTAAATTCTATAAAAACATTCAGTAGGTTCTAAATGAAATTGGAACCCCCAAAACGATTATACTTTTAATTACAACCAAACATGAGTTGTCGTATTAATATTAGCTAATCGCTAGACTTTATATTTTTATGATTTTATCATCGACAGCAATATGATGAATTAAAACATATATTTATTTCAAACCTCCACCATTGACAATTGGAACTGTTTGAAAATTGTACATTTTCTATTATTTTTAGTATAAACTACTCTCTATCTGCACAAACAGCGGCAAACCCTGTATGATTGACAGCAGGGAATCGTCTGTGCTGACTTCAAGTAAGCTGATTTATCCGGTGTTTCTGCCCAGACTGTCACAGGCGTCTATTACACGCTCCAGTGACCTATGCACGGAAGGGCGGTCATAGCGGTTGGTAGAGCATGTGATGACTGCATTAATTCACATACAAGCATGTGCAGTGTGGAATGCATTTCAATTAATAGAATAATGCAGTTACATCGCACTCACCGGTCCATTTTCGTTGATCAAGTTGCAAAATGGATAAACGAACATTTATTTCGATGACACAAGAATGATTCATATGTTGTTTTGCTGTTTTAAAAACTGCATACAAACTACAGCCTCAGTTCTTCTAACAAGAATAAATGCGGCATAATTACTAAGTGTAAATCATCACAACACATTTTTGCAAACAATCTTATAATTTATATAACAATAAAGGGGTCGTTAATATGTTCATAAAAAACACTTGCTATAATAATGCTTTTTGGGCATCGAAAGCTGAGCCTTTATCAGCATCCGATAACAAATATTGGCTAACTACTGTATACACTAGGGTTGTTATAAATGCAACTCAGAGGTTTTAATTCCGGGGTGATAATACTTAGCTTTTTAGTCGAAGAGATATGTTTACTGGCACTCTTATGGATAAATCTAGAAAAATTAAACATTTTAAATTGCAGTATTTTTTTTTATTTTCTGCATCCCCTTAGGAACAAAAACTAATATACAATTATATTTAACATTAAATTCGTCAGTATTTTGGTACGGTTCTAAGGAATTTGATCGTTAAACACCTTTGCAGCCAACTCATACTCTACGGTATATGAATTTACTACCTTTAATGCAACAGTTATAAGGCGATATCTTATACCAAACAAAAAACCATCTAGCTATACACCTGCATAAGTTATTTCAAACAAATGTAATTAAGATTATATGGTGTTCTCATTAGTTTTACAAGCATAGGTTACATTAGGTTAGATGTATTTGAGGCAGTGATATCCTTCAATGATGGGTTCTTTACAAAAGTAAAAGTTTTTGGAGCATATAGGCCTGGAAACTGGAATGAACATGAGGAAAGCTTTGAACCGTCTTGTTGAGCAGCGTGTTCCAAGGCTGAAAAAGTCCTATCTAGAAAAAATTAGACAATGAAGGATTTTGAAAAAAGGGGTCTGAAGGACTTTCATCAAAAAAATTAATATCCAAGCAAAACTTCCTACAGCGCAGGTAAAGGTTTAAAATAAGGTACGTTCTAAAATTGTATTGTCTTTTTGGTTCTTCTCATTTTTCCGTAATTGCGTTATTATTGTTTGTGCACTCATATCTATAAAACTGCTAGGTATTCAAGAACCAAAGTTTTTCAGAATATTTACACTGTTATAAAACCGGTTACGTACAAAGGAGTTTTTTCATAACCTGGTAGAAATTGTATATAATTGTTTGAACTGAAAAAATAAATATAAAATAAACAAAATGTTTTAAATAATATTGATATATTTGCTTAAAAACATAAGTTTAAATTGAAAAATATCATGTAAGAAACTAGCCAAAGAGTTTATATTCAAAACAAAAATTAAACTTTATCTTTTTCCAATCTAATGATATACGTACCTAATCTAACACTATGTTCTCATGGAAGTCGGACTACCCTTAAGCTAAATACAATCTCCTAAAACACTAAAGCGGATTAACTGGAAACGGACCAGTGGTTCAGCAGGTTTGGAGTTTGTCCAAACATTTGTCCCACTCGCATCAATTACCCACTCCTATCGTGATACCATCTTTACTGTGCTGCAGCTATCTGTCATTTTAGCTAATCTCCCTTTCGTATTAGTATTATCTTGAGTTTAATATACGATGTGATTTAACCAGGAGTTTTAAATATTACTGAATGAAGCACGTATATATAATCACCATAATGCTCAATTTAAAACAATGTCATTTAATTCAGGCTATGTTCATTGTATTATATCAAACCTTAAAAGTGTATTCCTTACATAAAATTAATTTGTGTTTATGAGTGCTTAATCTCCATGCACCTTTCGAAAGATTTTTATATAAAATTGCATAACTAACACACGTTATGAGATTCAAATATATTGCTTTGTAGAGTTATTTCTCTAACAACCCTTAACTTTCAACTAAATATGAAGGAAATAGTATAATTATTTAGATATGCAACTGTCTATACACTTCTAAATGAAACGAAAATAACACCTAAAGTAGCAGCAAGAATTATAAGAAGTAGATGTTTGTTTTTTTAAATCAAATGAAAGGTAAACAAAAGGACAATATTTTGCTATGTACTGTGTTTTATGATAAAGTGCATTGCCGTAGAATTTATATGATTTAAATAGTAAACATTCATTTGTCTAAAACAATTAGGCCTGTACAACTATTTGACTGAAGCCCATGAGATAGTTATTCTGAGTGCTTTAGTAGTTCCGTTAGTTTCGCTGTTAATTGGAATATTAATTAATACTTAATAACGCCTCCCGTTAATTTCTTTGTTAACTGGGATATTAGTAGACACTTATTAACGTCATTCGTTAGATATCTATAGATACTTATTAGTGTTTTCCATTATTTTCATTGCTAATTGGGGTATTAGTAGACTTATTAACGCCTCAAAAGAATTGGTCAACCTAAAATAGTCACACTTTGCGGGAAAAGCACAATGGAGCAACGAACATTTATTTCAATGACACAAGAATGATTCCTATTTTTCGCTAAAACTTATTATAACTGGTTTAAGGCACTCTCTGAAGAAAATTATACTTTTTCTTATTTCGTCCTTATCTGAGTGCCAACTGTTAAGTATGCTCTATCCAAATTAAGTAAAAAAAAAAAAAAAACTCCTCGTTTGGCAGATTGTAATTCATTACTTTGTCGACCAATCAATTCAGTGTCTTACGTTGGTTAACACACAACGCACTGTTACTGTAATCTTTGATAGCGCACGTGTTAAATTTTAACAGTTCTATAGCTATCCTTATGGTTGATTTGTATACCATTCGGATTTTACGTTCGAGAATATAAGAAAATAAAAGAAAGATGGGATGCAATGCTGAACAAGGTAGCGCATATTACAGAGGCTCCTTAATGAGTTTGAGTTAATTAGCTGTCAGAGAAATAAGTGATTACAATCCTCTGTAGATACAGTCTTTGATAATTGTAAATCGTTCCTAAAGTTAATTATAATAGGGCTTCACTGGGAATAAAATTTGCTACATCAATATCGACAGTTTCACTTCAACGGAGTGTACGATATCTTTAATTTGATTCCTTACATACAATTTTAAATGCTAAATTCTAATGTTTAACTTTAAACGTTTTAGTTTTAAAAGGTTTTTTCGCTTTGTTCAATTTTCTTTAATTTATTGCATGTATGAAGAATAACACGGTAAATCCAATCTGGGAAAGAGGATATGTGCTTCACTTTACATGAAAAATAGTTCTGTTGAAAGGTGAAGTTAGAACTATAAGGTCCTCTTTATCACTTTACGTTGAAAATGAGGTTAAATTACGGTATAGAACTAAAAACTGACATGGAGACGTCTGAGGTGTCTCTCAGGTCTCAGTATGAATGAAACCCATACATTCAAATTCAGAAACTTTTAGATAGTGCAGGATATTTTAGGATCCTATTTAACCCTATATCTGGCACTGAAAAGTAAACATTTGAAGGGCCATTGATGAACTATACGATCTATTTTGAAACAGGTAGAAGTGAATAAGTTTTGTAAGAATTGTAATATTATTAATCCATTATCTTGAGATCTACATGTACTCACAATCTCAAATAATATTCGAGATACAAAAATAAATTTTAAAAAATAAATTTAGATAGTGAAGTTGCAAACTTACAGCCCTATTCCTGAAATATTTCTAAACACTTTAATAGCTGTAAATTCTAACTGGTTCAAATTAAACATGGAACTTATAAAATAAGTTGCTTGAAATAGTTCTTTAGCTAGTTTCAAACAATAAAAGTTGTCATGATTATAGACATTAGCATCTTTACCCAATGTTTATCTGATGTACTCGTATTTCACAACATAAATCAAAACTAACACGTTTCATAAAATGTTCAAGCAATTTTAAGGAAGACGTATGTTACCCATAATTCTATGGACGTGACAAGCTCTTCAATTATTTCACGCTGGTATTGCACTGCGTAAATACTTCAAGCTGTCACGGTTGAGAGCGAAGCGATGCAACGTCAGCTGGGGCGATATTATCGCAACCACTAGCACGCCTACAGCCCACCAATACATGTACCTGATACCCGCTTGAGTGCATACATATTGACCTATTTTCACCCAAAAATATTTCACATCTGTTGAAGAAACCCTATTTTTTCCTTGTGAAACCTGGAGTAATGTACTTCATGAAAGTAAATCGGTGAGAATATTAATCTTTTACATCCAGTCTAACCACTGAAAATAGTTTGAATTTATGTAAAATATATGTATCAATCAAACTCTATCGATGCAATGATAACGTGCTTATTTTATTAGACGGTCTATGCGTGTTTCTGTTATTATATTATTATCTAGATTCTCCTGTTATTATTTTTATTAGTATATATTAGGGGTGATAATACTAATTTAATTTTAAGTTAAAATGATGTTGAAAAATCTCATAAAATAATCTAGCCATTTTGCCATGCCTAAAATCAAAGTGTGTCTACTAGAGTGTTAAAAAGCAAAAAAATACTTAGTATCAACACAGTATTATCAAGTCTATATAAAGTTTCTATTTTTTTTTTACTTCAGTACGAGATTCCATTATGAATTGAATGCTGTCATGTTAAAGTGTTATTTGAATTATAGTTTTGTGTTACTACTATACAGTTAGTCTAGTACTACTACTACTAATAGTGCTTATTTTATTAGACGGTCTATGCGTGTTTCTGTTATTATATTATTATCTAGATTCTCCTGTTATTATTTTTATTAGTATATATTAGGGGTGATAATAATAATTTAATTTTAAGTTAAAATGATGTTGAAAAATCTCATAAAATAATCTAGCCATTTTGCCATGCCTAAAATCAAAGTATGTCTACTAGAGTGTTAAAAAGCAAAAAAATACTTAGTATCAACACAGTATTATCAAGTCTATATAAAGTTTCTATTTTTTTTTTACTTCAGTACGAGATTCCATTATGAGTTGAATGCTGTCATGTTAAAGTGTTATTTGAATTATAGTTTTGTGTTAAATATGTTAATATGTTGTCTCTTACGTGCTAATCTATAAGACTTCGTACTTTACTGACTAACCCTTATTTAACTATTAAATTCCCCGCTAAATGACCAGAATTTATATGAAAATATAGAATCTAAAACAGAACAATCTCCTAAGTTTAAAAAGTTCTAACTATACAGTACATTATAAAATTCGGAAAGTGTACCTAGAAACATTTGCTGAGGTAATCAATGCTGATAAGGACTATAATAAATTATCTGAAGTGACTCACGTTATGTAAACATGTTTAATTTAAATAATGATGCATATGTAATGTATCGTGTGAAACAAAAATAAGTTGTTAAAACCTTTATTGCTTGGTTTCATTAGCACTTCCTTTAACCTTCCAGTTCGACTCCACCAATGACAGATTTATTTGTTGTGAAAGCTTAATGAAAAATTGCATTTCTTGCGTTCTAACACAATACAATCTATTCATCGATGCCCGCCCTATGTAGATGCATATCAAAGGAGTATAAATAATATCTTATAATATCTGATTATAATTTGATATATCTCCTTTGCATGCTTTTTATACTAAAAATATTGTAGTTTCACCAAAACCCAACATGGTTTAAGCCTTCCATAGTTTCATTATGTGTACTTTGAGTTTCTTCGTCACCGACTTTCTTTGATCTCTTCAGACGAATACAAGTATGACTCCAGATTCCCGGAGTCAAGTCTGCGGCAGCATCAGACAGCTGATGCTGCAATGAAAAGGAAGGTGAACTGGAGCTAAACTCAACGTTCAAATCGAATTAACCTTTCCTACAATAACTATGCTATGTATGGAAAACTAGGAATACACTCGTAGTGTACTCAATTTTACACCTTATGATACAATGAGACTCCAACTTCACCTATTTATATGTGTCTCTGGTGTCGAAACTATGTAAAGTTTCGTTTTGAACTTCGTCGCCGACTCTTTGAATCTCGTCAGATACCAGACACTGCAATACAAGGAAAGTTAGCTGGAGATAAACTCAGTATTCAACCAGAGTAATAACGTTTTCATATCTGTGCATGTTAACTGACCTATTCTTTAAATTTTAAATACTATTAAGATGAACTGTAACTAGTATAATTACAAAACATAAATCTGTATTCCCTTATTGTTTCTGTATTAGATATTAATTATATTACGATTCTTAACTGTAAAAACGACTGATAATGATAATAGACAAAATTATGAATAATGGAAAAAATACTGCACAACCCAAACTCTTAGGTATAATTCACGGACTTCATTGGTGCCAGTTTCATCACACATCTTTCTATACATTTTGTATATTTATCCGGTGATTTGTTTGTTTTGATAGCAATATATTTCATAAATACAACTTTAGAATTGCTACTAGTATGAATTTACTTTTTAGTTGTATATTATATCTATCTTTAAGGATACAATTTCAAATTCAAGAGCTGCAACCGAAGATTTTTTAAGTTCAGAATAATCATACATTAGATCAAATAAATACAGTACAATATTTTTCCCCAATAAACCTCGAAAATGTATAACATTGTCATGATATTCTAAAATTATTTCATTTAAAATACTAATTTCTACGACTAATAGTCCACATGTAGGAGTTCAAGAATTTTATTTCTTACTAAAATGTACATGAACTAATTCAAATCCTGCATAGCAATAACAACCGTACATCAAACTGCGTTAAAGTCTTGCTGTAGACAACATTGAGTGATGCCTTGAACGATTTTGCTGAGCAAACTTCAATGAATATTGTCACTTACAAGGCTTGTCTAAATATATATTCTATAGTCTACTCAGTAGTAATGTACGTGGGACACTTTAACAATGGAGTGACTATAGAGAATAGAGTAAGCTTAGTTTTGGACATGTCTAGCTTCACATGTGTTAACTCTACATGAAATACCTTCCATGTATTCAACTCATATGTCGCGTCACATTTTGAAACAATATTTCAATGTTTTAGTTATTAATTACTATTTAGATCAATGTACAACATTTTATCAACTATATGTTTATACATTTATATCAATTTTCTGTAAAGAACTATTTACAAGTTTATACGTGAGAACTTCTACGTCTATAGTTAACATATAAACACTTTATTATAACCAGATAACATAGGACTCCTATTTTTATTATACACATCATTCATTACTTTTGATAGTATTGACAAAGTACACAACTGTCCGATTTTTCGGTCTGTATGCATGATAAGTGCTGTACTAGTTGATCTGGAGAGTTCATCTTTTGTGTGGTAGGCTACTCTAAAACTCCTATCTGTAAATCAACATTGGAAATGGTAATGATCACTTTATGAGGAGTCTCGAGCTCTGTTTGTAAAAAAGTGTGCTTGGTTTACATTTGTCTTACAGGTAACTTTGATAGACTCATAGGTGACCAATGAGAAAAAATCAGAAAAAAGAAACTGGAACAGATCGCACCGAGATAGTCTGATGACACTTGAGGCGGCGTTGCCATATCGCTGCTGACCATCAGCTTTTCTCTTATGTTAAATTTATTCAGTGATTGTATTCTCGTAAAACTAGCAACAGTGTTTGGCGGGAGGTGTATAAGGCCGTTACATCGGACTATTTACAATAACATTAAACCCATACGATGAAATTACTTTGCGTGATTGGTTAGTTTTGTATAAAGCTTGCACATTTTAGTTTGTTTAAATTGAACAGCTTGTAGGGTTTAAATTTGTTTGAAACTACACCTCTTAAATTTATATCAAAATTTGGAAAAGGTAAACACTTCGATCCATTGGGAGTCATTCTTCGCGCCAGAAGTTTATCCTCTGTGGGCGTACACGAATCCTCCTAATCCAACTCGTAGTCTTTTGTGAGTTTAAACGTTATTTATTCCAAAATATTAGCTTTTTAGTATTTTACTTTTATATAAGTATTAAAAACTAATTATATGCTGTATGTTTTAATGAATATTTATTTTCATTTTAAGCCCCAATAAAGGATTATGTTAAATGAATATGCTGTACTTTAATTGTTGAACCATAATAATCAACCATTTGATAATCTATTCAGATTAAAGCCTGTTAAAACTATTGATTGAAATTATCTCCATTAAAAAAGCCACATAATTTATATTACAATAATGAAGAATAAAAACTTACATTCATTGATATGTAAATATTTTACTTAATAAATGGAAATGCAGTTATTAGCGTACTCTCTCTAATTAAATAATAAACCGATCTATTGTTAAGCTATATTTGCTGTCTACTGTGATACACTATTCGTTGTGTTTTTACAAATGAAGCCATCAACTCTCCCATACAACTGTGTTGTCTGGCTTTGGTCCAATGATTTCATGATGTTTGGTTTTACTCCAAACATTCGTCAACAAACAGCAATGGTATCAGTTCTCCAGCGACACTTTTCTGTGTTTTCTTCCTTAAAAGCGACTCAATCTGAGTAATTTTTTAATGTATATATTCTTAAGCCTATGTACCAGCATGTTTAAACGGGTCTTTTAAACCTAATGTTTTATATAAGGACTAGAAATTTAGATTTTGGTCGAGCAATACCTCAAGCTCTGAAGTAAGCTCAGTGCGTAAGTGAAGTTTACTAACTATTATTGGAGCTATTCCATTTAATTTAGGTCATGTTTTGTTCCACTAACTGAATCGTTACTTACAATTCACTAACTAATACAATATATAGCAGGATTGAATTTCTTGATGAGATTTTTTACATGTTTACGTAACTCTAAGTGGAAATAGTTTAAATATATTCATTAAATATATTGGAAGTCTCTAAAGAATCATCCCTAAATATATTATTCACTTCCAGAACTATAACGTCATACTATTTTTTTTTTTTATATATTGTCCAGTAAATTCATTCCAAATTTTTAGGGGAATTTCCCCTACTAGTTTAAAACAGATTTTCATAATAACTGCTATAAATTTCTCTGTATCTGCAAGTTATTTTTTTATAAAATTTTACACGCATGTGCCCTTTTTTGTGAAAATATAGTACATTTTTAATACGAATACGTCTATAAATACAATAACTTATCCATAATGTTAATTTTGTACACTGTTCAAATTTCTGTTTAAAAAACTTATCTATACTGAACAGAATTATCCTCTTGGTAAGATCAATAATCTTATAGAGAGCGCAACAGTCATTACGGTTACCTCATCAACCTCGTCCATCGTATCGAACAAGCTGATTAAGCAGTCAAAATTAACTCGGCAAGTTATACGTGCTGCAGCAGTGTTTGCAGTTCATTTCTTATTTATTTCTACAAATAAACTGTTAAATAAACGTTTAAAAACAACTTGTAATTATATAAATAACCAGTAGTAAGGAATGCACGTGTTCCCAAAATAGGTATTCTAGCTATTCAAACAACTTCTAAGCGGAGCTAAATCTTTTGACTTTACTTTATTAATTTCTCTAAAATCCACTTTTGACGTTTAACACATTGGTCGATATCTTAAATCACCTTTGATATATTTGTTATTTTGTTTTATTTTCTAGTAAATCTTTTAATTTTATATGTTTCAATATTTAAATGTTTTATATGTATTCACTGAAATAATTTTCACGTTTTATCTGTTCCCTAGATAAATCTCTATCAGATATTTACGAAATTCAACCATTTTCTCTACAGATATCATAAACAATATTAGATAAGCCACATTGTTTTGTGTATATTCCTTATACTGGAGTGTCAAGAGACTACTTCGTTGAGTTCAATAATATGCAACCACGCCTCCAGCTACCACAGACATATGTTATCTTTGCACTGTTTATCAACAATCTTTATACTCGGCATATAAACAGAATTATACGCTTGAGTATATTGCCTTGTTTAAAAATTTGCAATTAGTTTGAATTATTTCGTCAGTAAACTTATTACATAATCAACAACAAATTGATATTTAAGGAGACCCGCTTAGAAGCCTTATTCCGCCCATCGTTCGCCCACAAGGTCAATGGTAATAAAAAATGAACTATGGTCACGGACAGGGTTTCAACCTCCGATATCTCTGTCAGATCCAAAGTCCAACGTCTTAGACCTCTCGACCATCGGCACTCATAAGATTAACACCAAGTTAAAAACAGCAGACAATAAAACTATTCTCTGTTACCAATCTTTCTGTTGCAGGCTTTCGCCATCTTGTACTGTAGACTGTTATCCGGAAATTCAATAAATCAAAAATCAATACAAATCTCTCTTAATTGAAACCTGCCATTTGTAAACGCCCAATGGTAAAACATTAGAGTAGAATTTTAATATCAGACGTAAATATTTTCTGATATATAGACTCGAGAGATGTAACAGGTATCCGAGCAGGTTAAAGTAATATCTGTACAGATGAACCTGTGGGTAGCGGTTGTGTTCAACCATGCGTACGTTTTCCTATGCAAGTTATTTCTCTCATATTGCCCCAAGCTGACGTCATCTGTACTCCCTCAGCTGCTTACACGTTGAATACTAACATGAAAATATACCTTTTTCATTCGTTCCACAATTGACTGTTTCATCCTGGAACGCCATTGCCATATGGTTTACGGAAATATTTAACTATATATTTGCTATGGTACGTCTGCATACTTAAATAAATTATAGATTAACTTTATTTTTTTAATTCAATTTTTCGAAAAATATGTTTCATAAGGGAAATTCAAGAAGATTATTTGTAAACATGCATGAAATCACGTTGTAACTCAATCAAATAAAACAAAAGTAATTACATTAAAGAAAGGCCCTAGAGGTCTTAGATAAAACCCTTTCAGCTCAGCAAACTTTATAATTACTACAATGCTCATGCTCACTGATTGTTGACGTCTTGGTCCTTTGGAACAGAATAATTTGCATAAAATATGTTACTAATAAGATACTTGTTAGCACGATGATTTTAAAATTATACAGGAATTATAGTATTTTAAATATGTGTGTGTGTGTGTGTGTGTGTGTGTGTGTTTGTTACCTTACCATACGATAATATTTCATAGGATTGTGTTCACTTTGTGTAATAATTTTTATATCTGCAATTTCTACTTGATATCATTCGCCACCGATAAAACCAGTTCAAAAATGTTTGAATTCTATTTCAACATTTGACTTTGGAGAAAGAATACCAATGTACCAAGTCTCCTTAGGACTGATTTATTAGGAGTTATTGTAGGGACAGACAATGACAGAGTGTTAAGAAGACCCGGTTGGTTCCTTAATAAATTATGCATTATTTTATTTGATGCATTATATTTATACAGGTATGCTGTATATTTAACGTAGTAAAAACACATAAACCAAGCAAGGACTACGAATGGCGGTCTCAGAGGCTACGAATTTTCAAGACTAGTTCTATGAACCATAACTCAGTGCTTTGGTGCTATCCATTACTGTCAAAATTTCAAGTTCATGAAATTTGCTTGAATAATACCCATTGTGGTGGTTTTATAGGCCTGCAAAACTTACTAATCCAAGTGATTTTATAAATATGGAGGATACTTTGACTGAAAAGGATTATACCTAACGCCAAAGAAGTGACACTTACGCAAGGTCTCTATCTATCATAATGTGAAGTTATGGTCTTATTTATTCCCTGGGTCCTCCCAAATTCCATTGGTCTACTTGTCCTTTTTGTTCAATTCACATCCATTGCGTGTTAAATACCCATAAAAGGCGATGTACAGGGCTGACTTCCTAAGATTTTTCCGTGGTGAAAATTATTCATCGTGCTACCTTTAGCGTTACTTTCTATCCGCTTCCTTAAAGGAACTATCGAGTTTTATTTCTCATAGGACATGCATTTTGCAAGTGTTGGCTAAACCAAGTTTTAAATTACATAAAATATTAATAATGACCGATTGATTTAATTTAAATTATATTACACTGTATACTAGGCAACAGCACTAATTGAGAGTTAAAATAACCTTGGTGTTGCCTAATGGACCTATATACATTATTTACGAGATATGTAAATTTCAGGTTTTCTAATCAACAAAAAAACACTTTCAATGCATTACATACAGCTCATTCTTTGGTGTACATTATACATGAATAGAACGGAGAGCGCAGAGTTGGCTTGTGAATGTGGGAATCATTTATAGTAGAAGAGAGCTCAGAAACATCAGTAATGGCATCACTCCAGGTTGCTCACAACAAAACACTAATGCACCTTGATGCACCTGGCGTTACCGCATTCAGGTTTAAAGTATAAGACTTTATATTTCTAAGTCAATGTTTCTGTGACTATTCCACTGCATGCGAGTAAAAGGACTAAACTTAGAAATGTTGACTAAAAATCTAGTAAACAAATACTTAAAATAGACAGATTACTGGCATGTTTAAGACATTTCAATCCAAGACCTAAATGACTTTAAATGCCGTTGACAACTTCCCGTAGTTCCCTGCTTCCCCAATATTGGAAACTGTGGGCACGTATACGTTAAACTACCAAAACATAACCCGATGACGTGTTACGACCAGAATGTTTTGTTTGGTACTAAATTATGAGTGAGTAAAAGTTTTAGACTGCATGCAGTCACTTGCCACTTTATATATAGTCATATGTCTTTATAATATGTAACTATGTCCTTCCGTATAACTTCCCAGTATTGGTAAACTTTACCAATAACAGTTATGGGATGGGTGAAGTGTTGTGGACATATCTAATTGCTACATGGTTACTCTACGTAGAGATTATTATATTAGATGTCAACCCATATTTACACTTCACTTAAAATACTCGTACACATGATCTCTTAGAAATAACCTTTTACTGATCTGTTTGCCACGGTTGAGAGATTATTTCAATATTTGTAAAACACGGTTTCAGTTGATAGATTTTCATGACTGGAGGTTATGGTGCAGGAAACTGTTTGGAGTATATTTCAAAAAAACATTATTCATATAAAGTATATATGTTTATTTTTAGATACAGTATTTTATTAATTTTACTTATTAAAGATTTTTTTTTTTAACTAGTAAGGGAATTTGTTTTATTTTGTTTCATGACATGCAATATATATAAAATTCTGATTTAAAAAATTAAATGAAGATTCTATGACATATAATTTTTATTTAATTTAAAACTTAAGTAAAACTTTTCTTAACATTTTTCGTAAAACAATTAATATAAAATCGGATTATCTCATAACTGTATACGAGGTTTTCTCGTTGCTTTGATTGGAAAGAGTGGACCAGATGAGAGAGATGTTCCATAGCAAAGATTCTCCAGTCTTTAACTGCACCAGATTTATGAATGTATCTTCAGCTTGACCACATAATATTCAGTGTGTCTCCCGGCTGGAAAAATTCCAGATCTGCTCTCCTGGAAATGTTGTAACGTTCCCACAGACTCCAATCAAGTTTATTCTGATTAGTGAAGTATATCTAGAGTTTTCTCTTTATAAATTGATTTCTTTTTTGTGAGCTACCTAAAAGTGTATTTACATTATGTATGTACATGAATAAAAGCAAATATAATTATTATATTAGTGAATGAACGCATATGGATTATTAACATTCATTATAATGCCCCTATACAATATGTATTTTTATGGAATCAATTAACCTTCAGTAACTTTCCTTTTACAAACATTTACATTATACATCATTATCATGGGTTTTATAAATTACAAATTTAAATGATTAATAATTTAGTCCTAACATTTGACCATTATACATGTATTTTTGCGTTTGAGACTTTCGTTATAATGTGCTTATGAAAGCGCAAAAGTGATATATAAAAAGTATTTTTTATATATACATCAATGTAAGTAAACTATGGAATCGCTTTTCCTAATGCTCACGTCTGATAAAACTGAAGACTAACAATTTAAAAATTAACTGCTTTTATTACTCATAATTAAAAACCTTTTAATCGTAGTAGTTTTAACAAATGAAAACATTCAAAAATGTAAATATTATGTAAGTTCGTTGTAAGTGGAGTATATTTCAATGAGTATATCTCTTACAAATAAAACATTTTAAACAGATAATATTAATAATAGTACTAAAAGATATTGGAAAAGAGATAAAAGGATAAAAACCTAGAGATATTCCATTTGACATCTTATTAAATGTCCCATTCTTTGAGCTTTGGAGAAGCAATAGCTACTAAAGATAACCTCAGCCCTATCTAAGCCTGACAAGTTTGTGGCTGACCCATATTCTATTCCCTCTTGTAAATTCTTGGCTTTGTACTGTTCTTTGACATTCTGTTCAGGCTTAGAATAGAAATAAAATAATTTCTTATTAACATTTTAAACCCTGTATAATTTTTAAATCTAAATTGACAAATTCCTAGAGTAAAGGAATGTACAAATGTTTTTAGGAAATTACAAATACGTTGCAAAATTAGATCAAATTTCAATACGAATATGTTGTTAATATTGTGACGAGCTACCACACACGCCAGGTTGAAATTTGTATTTTTTTGAGCATGAATTTTGATTGTGTATTGTATTTTGAATGCACGTGAACACTGTACATATCGCAGTTTAAACCTATTTTAGGAAAATGAATCATAAACCTCACTTCCTCTCAGAAAAAATAATTCCTGATAACTTCGTTAACTAACCAACACTATTTTAGGGAAATGTCAATTATAAATAAATAAATACTTAAAGGCATACTTTTATTTAACCAAATTCACACATAATTTGTTAAATAAATAATAACTATTTAGTTTTAAGCCATGTATAAAGTGTTTCTAAGGAAAAACTATTTTTAAGTAATAAATATTTAGTTTAATTGCTGTCAAACAGTGTTGCTGATATATCATAAGTGAATTTACTTGCCTATTGTTAGGGGAAATTGTTAGGGGCTTTGCAATGCCTGATATAACAGTTTTTGATGAAGTTCGGGATCAAAGATATAGCTGGAGATGTTAACTTGAAGTAAGCCAATTCAAAGTGACATTTATCAGATGTCTCTCTGCGGTATCGAGTAATAGTTATCTCGTTCCTTATGCAACCTTCCTTCTCTTTATATTATAAACTTTAACGCTTGAAAGTGTCCCTTCCCTTGAGGAAATATTCCTTCTCCTTAATCCAGAAACTATTTATATTGTAATCAATTAGTTTTATGAATATCAAAGATATATCCGTGACTTTACACATTGTTATAACTGAGATAGAAAAACAAGAGATTTGAATATAGTTATATAGTTTGTATACTACCTTGGATAAGCAATCATTCATACTCAATGGCTCTATAAGTATTTTTAAATATCGTCGTAATATCTCACACTAATAAAATTTTAAGTCCTCAAAAATATTTAAAATAATTGTAAACATTCTCCTGTAATTTACGTTTTCTAACAACTCAACCTAAAGATTTACTGTAACATAGCCAATGTATAAACTGAATATTTAAATTTGGCAAGTTAATGATTGTAAAAAAAAACCCATCATTCTTAACTGTTCATTTATACAGCCAAAGTTAGACTAGTGAATGATATTTACTATGTGTTGTGCACAATTATTGTAGCTTAGAGAAAAGAATCAAAAAAAGAAACAGAATTTGCTTTAAGAAGTAGGATAAACCTGGATGAAAATTCTCTCGTTCCCTCACATTTTGTTAGGAAAAAGGTAAAGAGGACAATGTTATTCTAGCAGTATTCTAAATTTCCAACCTATTAGGTGCTCAATCTATCACATGAGATATACTTGTTATAATACTTCACTCCGAAAATAAGATATTGAAATGTTTTAAACACGCCAACGTTTCATTTTTGACGATCATCAATCTTACTTATACTTACTACTAAGAAATTGGTTTTAACTTAACTTTTGTTTGCACATCAAACTATTGAAAAAAGTTAAATACTTTCAAAAACTTATTCTATTTAATAACAATAGTTTGTTTTATATTCCATTACTGCTATTTATATACATGCAGGTACATTAAAACGAATGAGGCTTCCCAGTGTTTTTAACCTCTTGTGGACGTATGGCAAAGTTTGATATAACATTTTTCTTTCTTTAATGTAGGTTATAAATGTTTCATTCTTGGATGAGTCACATGTGTCCAAGGTTAGGACAATAGATCCCTACACTGTTCCGTTCATTAATACTCCACCAAGAGCGTCCTAATTTAGGTTTTAATTTATGAAAATATCTCACAACACAATTTTAAAACTCTGTTAACTAATTCTGCAGATTTTTTTAAATGAAATTTACAGTTTTTGGCACGTTAACATGTGTTTTTCTGTTTAAAGTTAAAGCAATCCCATAAACCTTGCGAGGGTGTGCAACAAATCTTGAATGGATAATATAGTATTTTACGGACAGACTAACTCCAAATATAAGATATTAAATTTATTAATAAATTTTCTGTAGTTATGCCCATTTTGGAACTAAAATCTTCAAAACGTGCTCCTTAGATACCCATATTTATGGATACCCATTTATATATATATAATTTTAATTGAAATACACTTTCTCTATACACGTACTTAAATAATAAGTAATACTAGTAAACTATTGTAATTACCAATCACGGATGAAAATTTCTTATGAAAAATGAAGATGCTTATGCTGTACAATGGAAGGCTACAAGTATGATGGCATGGGTCATTATCATTATGGTACTTAATAGAAACAGATAATAATATTGAACAGTATACCAAGATGGATTGATATTTACAGTGATTACACTAAAAACTGATTGATTAATGTTACTAAATTAACGACACTTAAATAAATTATAATTTTTATTATAATATATATATAACCTACACGTTGAAATCTAATATTTATCCCTAATTAATATTTTTAATTATGTACCAAGGTATGTATATTTTACTCTACAAACAATAGAGGGTATAAGTTATAATATTAAGTTTCCAGTTTTGCTTATTGAAACTCGAAGTACACTTTGTTGGATATAATTTAATAAAAATAAACTAGACATCCGTAAAACACATTTTCTACGACATTTAACAAAAGTAGGATAACGTTCAAAATTGTTTTACCAATGACTAGGTGACCTACTTCAAACATACTATGGCAAAACATTTATCAACTGTCAAAGAAAGCGTATTGTATTTCATTTGATTTAATTAGACACAACGCTATGGAGTCTTTGAATGAACACCTTCCAGCTCAGGGAACGTAATCTTATGAATTCAAATTATTCGCTAAGTATATTTGTTCGCGTAAATGTAGAGAAACGGCTGAACTAATTTCGCTAGTTCATTTTCCAATATACTTCTTAGGAGCAGATTTTGATGAAAGGTTTTTTCGGAATATTTAATAATTTGTGAAAAATTTAAAGTTTCAGCTGAAGTTCACTAAATAGGCAGAAACATCATTTAACATTTAAATTTGGTAAATTATTAAACCTGCGCTTAAAATAATTGTATGTTATAAACATTGCAAAGACGAAGTTATTCTCTAATGTCTACCTTATAATGCACAATGACAAGTCAATCATCTACTACATTGAAAATACAATTCAATCGCTCTTAAAACCCAACTTATTGAACAAAGGTGTGAATTTTTCTCAATTAAGGTACTCGAAACTGGTTGGCACCCTTTAGTTTGAAATTGTTGCTTGTAGATTATGGAAAAACAGAGAAAGCGATGGCACACTTCCTTATAGCGGAGGCAGAACCAAGAGACGGGAGTAAATGTTCGTTGTCTGAAGTATTTTTTTTTTAGGTAAATTATGCACATATTTCCTTGATCGGTGTAAAATATGAAAATCAAATATACCACTAAAAATATCGTGGGCCAAAAATATATGCTTTTAACCTACGTTAGATTTTAAACATTTACTCGTATTTATTTTCTTGGACAGTTCGAAAACGTATAATCTGCTGCAGAAGAACCGTAAGTAAATTAGACTGGGGGTGAATTTACACTGTCATAGCTGACAATTTGTCGTACGTAAGTATATCTATTTCCCTCGTTGGGACAAAATGTCAAACTCTAAATACAACCCATGAGTTTTTGACCCAAATAGGTCTTAAAACCAAAATATGTGTATAATTTCTTTATCAAGGCAAGAAACTGTTGAACCATAGTTACATTAAACCGGAAGTGAACTTGAACGGCCAGAACTTTTAAATTTTGACCTCAGTAACTTTTTAGTCATAAGATATATTTTCTTCTTGGGGTCAAAAGTAAACTCTAACTAAGGGAATTTGAATAACTGAGATCGGAGGTAGGTTCAAATTATTAGTGGTAGACGCTTTTTGACTCGAGTAGTTCTTGAAAACCAAAATATTAATATATTTTCTTGAACAAGGCAACATTAATGTAGAACCGTAAATAAATTACATCGGAAGTGAATTTAAATAATGGCCTGAACTAGATATTTAGACCGCAGTATCTCTTAAGTAGTACGTAAGTTATTTATTTTCGTCTACGAGACAGAAAGGTAAACTGTATCACTTAAAATATCTTCGACAGGAAAAAAATATAAAAGACGAAAGTAAATGTTTTTTTCGTTCTAAGTTGGCTTTTGTTGGTATATATTTTTCTTCATGAGGACACAACTTTAGAAAGTTCCTTCAAGACACAGGATTAGTTACGGGTTCACACACTGTACTAATCTTAAAGACCCCTTGAGATGCTTGAGTGATTATATTTTGTCTTATTTACTTATTAAAACTGTACATTTATATGACAGTTCAATATATGACTCCTATAAGATACGATATACTATCGGTTTTACCTACATTATACTGTAGAGTGTCCACATAGTATTTGATAAGCGTTATTGTGTTGTACATAACCATTATGCCAGAGTATCAAGAGGCTAGTTACCCGTGTACAGTATACCACCCCGACTACGTCAAGATGTTATCTTTGTATTGTGTTGTTGTGTTGTACATAACCATTATGTCAGAGTATCAAGAGGCTAGTTATCCGTTGTACAGTATACCACCCCAACTACGTCAAGATGTTATCTTTGTATTGTGTTGTTGTGTTGTACATAACCATTATTCCAGAGTATCAAGAGGCTAGTTACCCGTGTACAGTATACCACCCCGACTACGTCAAGATGCTATCTTTGTATTGTGTTGTTGTGTTGTACATAACCATTATGCCAGAGTATCAAGAGGCTAGTTATCCGTGTACAGTATACCACCCCGACTACGTCAAGATGTTATCTTTGTATTGTGTTGTTGTGTTGTACATAACCATTATGCCAGAGTATCAAGAGGCTAGTTATCCGTGTACAGTATACCACCCCGACTACGTCAAGATGTTATCTTTGTATTGTGTTGTTGTGTTGTACATAACCATTATGTCAGAGTATCAAGAGGCTAGTTATCCGTGTGTTACAGTATACCACCCCGACTACGTCAAGATGTTATCTTTGTATTGTGTTGTTGTGTTGTACATAACCATTATGCCAGAGTATCAAGAGGCTAGTTATCCGTGTACAGTATACCACCCCGACTACGTCAAGATGTTATCTTTTGTATTGTGTTGTTGTGTTTTACATAACCATTATGCCAGAGTATCAAGAGGATAGTTACCCGTGTACAGTATACCACCCCGACTACGTCAAGATGTTATCTTTGTATTGTGTTATTGTCTTGTACATAACCATTATGCCTGAGTATCAAGAGGCTAGTTATCCTTGTACAGTATACCACCCCGACTACATCAAGATGTTATCTTTGTATTGTGTTATTGCCTTGTACATAACCATTATGCATGAGTATCAAGAGGCTAGTTATCCGTATACAGTATACCACCCCGACTTCGTCAAGATGTTATCTTTGTATTTTGTTGTTGTGTTGTGCATAACCATTATGCCAGAGTATCAAGAGGCTAGTTATCCGTGTACAGTATACCACCCCGACTACGTCAAGGTGTTATCTTTGTATTGTGTTTAACACATTCTTTATAGTGGGCATATGAGCACTATTAGATTATTGCATATGATAATCCCGTTTAAAACTTTACAATTAATTTTTTATGATTCCATCAAAGAAATTTGAAAGGTAATAAATCATGAAGAGGGGTTTTAAAGAAATCGTGTTGTAAGCCATATTCTGCCCGTCCACATGTGCCATTGGCCTGTGCGAGCGCCTTATAACTCAGAATAAGGAAGAGAGTCGATACATAGTACTGATAAAATGTGCAACGGTCACAGACAGCATTTGAACCAGCGATATCTCATATCCAAAGCCAACGTCTTAGACTATTCGCCATCGGTACTCCTAAAATAGCAGCAAATGAAAATGATCTCGGTTACTTATTATTCAGTTGAGGGCTTTCATCTATCTTATACTTCGAATTTAAAAGTTTCTTTCTTAGCATTTTAATTAATACCTTCCATTTCTGAAATTGCTCAAGGTAAAAATTAGCGTAAAAGTCGGAATTAAAATTGAAATACGTAAATATTGTTCTAGTATACTTACATCGAACCAAGAGAAGGTACAGTTAACAGAGCAGGTTGAGGTTGATGTTAAATCAGTGAAGAGGAGTCTGCGGAAATCGGTGATGTGCAAGCATACGGATGTTTCCTATGCAAGCGATTGCTCACATATTGCCTCAAGCTGACGTCATCTGTACTCCGTCAGCTGCTGGAATTTACAGGGATGAGTACTAACAAGAAATATACAAGTCACTCGTTGCACAATTTACTGTTTCATTCCGGAACACCATTTACGTATAACTTATTTATAGCAATATTTAATTATTGATGTAAAGTATGTGATATTTTAATTACTCTTTTATTTATTTATCAAAATTTTACGAATATGAATATTAAGATGGCAATATAAACTATACAAAACAATACATCAATAGGGAACAATAAAAACTTGTTGCAAGCATGCCAACAAAAATGTGAACCAATATGCCAAATCAACATGCAATCGTAAAAAACTAAAACAATGATTCAATAAATAGTGGTAAACGAGGAACATTATATAAATAATAATACTAATAAAAGTATTAACAATAATAGCAATTGGTAACATAACAGTAACCATGAAACAACTTCAACGTACATAAACGTAAAGCAATAACTAAGCTCGTGATAGTAAATAACATTTAGACTACATAGGGTAATCGAATTAAATAAAAATAACAATGTATAGAAGATAAGGTTAATACACTAAAACCAATAATACAACGACATAAAAAGTAAGCTGATCAGACTCAGATGTAAACTAGAGGGCTTGCCTGCTGTAGGTCTGGAGGGACAGATATCAAAGGACTCCAGCTGAGAGGCATTTTACAAGCGCATAAGTTATTGATTATTTTTTTATTACCAATTATGTAATAAAAATATTAAATTCAACCGTTCGTTGTTTTTATTAAACTGAAAAACAAAAGGGAAATGAGAAGTCACATAGCAATATGGATTCCGGAAATGAAATAATACTTAAACTAAAATTAATACAGTAGATATAACCTACTTGAACAATCCACACTCCGAATAATTAATTAAATATAAAATTAGATAATCTCTAAAACTGAACAATAAAATACCATACTCTCTAGAAGTATTACTCTGACGATGTCGATTTCATGCTCCATTACCTGCTAAAAAGCAATGAATTAAAAAACAATTTTGAAGTTAGATTTGAAATAATGTTTTACCAAATTTTGAAATGTTGCATCAAGCAAATGCTAGTGCAATAAACAGTCTAAATCCTATTTTATCTCATACTGTAACGTTAGTATTCAGATAGATGGCTAAATTTAAACTATGTAAGCCGTATCTGAACATTTTTATTTCAATAGGTTCGACAATAACATAATAATTAAAATTGGTTGATTTATTGATTCCATAATTAACTAAACATTTATATACTATATATATATATATATATATATATATGAAACTAATATTTTATAGTTCACATGGTCTGTTACCAAATAAATAGTTTAAAGTTTAAGGCCAGAAACTGTATATTTTGTAGGCATTCATACATATACATGATCGGGATATAGTTGGATAAAGTACGAAAATTCCCAAAAAAACTGTAATAATGACATAACTATTCATTTTTCGTTGAATACATTGAACATTTTTCCTTAAAAAGTAACTTTTATAAGTTAAATGTAACAAGATAATTAATAACCGTGAAAGAAATCACGTTGCATTCAATCAAATAAAAGAAAAACAAATTTAATTAAAGGCTCAAGAGGTCTTACGTAAAGGACCCTTCAGCACAGCAAACTTTATAATTATTAGAAAACTTTCTGATTGTTGACGCTTTCAGTTTTGTAACTAATGTTTACAAGATGTGTAAATAAAATGAATAGCACGATGATTAAAATTATATCCAGGAATTATAATATTTATATATGACTTTTCTGTATTCGATGATAGATCAATTTCGCAACCTGACAAAAATTTAAAATAATAAATTGTGCGCTCATTTCTTTTAACTTTTAGTTTGAAATGTTTTCTAGTATTTCTCTCTTTAGTGTTTAAAATATTTCTTATCCATTCAATGCATTGTCTTTTAAGAGTTCATTCAGTTTATTGATTTAAGAATAAACAGGACAAATCAATAAACAGTTCCAAAGAGTATGGAAGAAACCAAAAGAACATTAAGAAGCATATTACTAGTCAAAACGAAGACAAAGTAATTTTATTGTATGTGTACCATAACACAGTAATATATCATATGATTGAATTCACTTTGTATTATAATTTTATTTATGCAATTCCTCCTTGTTATAATGCTTACCCATAAGAACAATTTAGACAATTAAAATTTAATTTTAATATTTCATCAGTATCCTTTGACATCAAAATCCTTAGATGTCGTCATGGGAGAAAAAGGAACCAATGTACTAAGTGTCAAGTCTATAGGACTTATTTATCTATTTAGAAGGAGATATCGCACGGACGTACACACAATGTCAAAATTATAGAAGACAATGTTGGTTTCTTAATTAATGGTATATGATGTTATTTAGTACTTTGTATTATGTAAGTATGCAAAATATGTACGAAATTAAAAACACAGCAACCAAGCAAGGATTACGCAAGCAAGGATTGGTGGTCATGGAGGCCAAGAATCTTGAGAATTGGTATTTCGAAGCAAAACTCATTGAGGTGATCCTATCTGATATACGGCTTTAATGTCAGGTTTATTTACTTGGATTGTTACCCATTGTGATAGTTTTAAGCCTACAACACCTACCAATCCAAGTGAGTTTAAAATCAGTAAGATTTTTTTTTCCCTGGGAAGATTATAGCTACTTCCAGAGAACTGGAACTCACATGGCTTCTATCCATCATAATATGAAGTCACGGTCTTAGTAAGTCCCTGGGTTCTCCCTACTTCTATTGGTCAACTTACACTTGTTTGCCATTTCACTAAGATTATTCCGTTGTATAGCTGTGTTCTATTGGTACTTTTATCGTTATTTATTATCCGGTTCCATAAGGAAACTGGCGACCTTTATGTTCAACATGAATTGTGTTCTAGTTCTTACATTTTTCTAAACCCAGTGTCAAATTATAATATAAAAAATTTGATGATGATGGGTTGATTTAATTCAAATTATATTACATTGTATAATAGGCATCAGCATTAAAAATATAGTTGAAATAAACCTTGGTGTTACTCGATGGACCTTTGCACACATTATACACAAAATATGTAAATTTCAGACTTTTTATCTACAAGAAAACACTTTCAGTGCGTTACACATTAAACTGAGAGCACAGAGTTGGCGTTATAACCTGTGTGAATGTGGGGAATACTTTATAGTAAAAGAGCGCTCAGAAACAGCAATAATGGCATCACTCCAGGTTGTTCACAACAAAACACTAATGCACCTTGATGCACCAGGCGTTCCTGCATTCAGGCTTAAAGCGTAATATATTTCCTTTATTTTACATGAAGACTTAATTTTGTTGACTATATTTACTACATGTAAGTAGCTGTATTTGTAGGATTAGAATAACAATATTACAAATTCTTACTAAAAATATATTAATTTTGATGTTATAAGCTCATACACAAAATTTCCAAAGTTATTAGAATTCAAGTAAATCTTAGAATTTTTTAATAATAGTCTTGTATTATATTTAATAGTACAAATTTAATTATGGAAAACAGTGCGGTAAAATCAACTATAAAAAAACGACAACGAAATGTTATTCAATCTATCATTGAAAGAATACCTGTAGTAGTCTATGTAGTACAATATAAGCTTAAGAGTGAGACATGAGCTCAGATTAGTCTCAATTAACAAATTTATAAGTAAATATATAGATAGTAATTTAAAGTAAATTTTCTTGGAATATTTTGTTTGTTATAAATTCAAATTTATGTTTATTATTTTGGAGTGTTTTGCTGTTCCTTTATGTACAGAATTAAAACCTCATCAATAATTCACTCATCATTGATTCTCCGACTTCACATTATCACTGAATGTTTTAATTTGGCACACGTGTGCAGTGTGACTTAAACAGAAAATCCAAAACATTTTATAAAAGGGTTGCAATCCACTTAGGGTTGCAACGCTTAAAAGAACTATAGTTTATGTTTTTATTTCTTGATTTATTATGATTACAAATAATATATGTTTATGAATATCAATTGCCCATAGTGGTTGGAAGGGCGTTGAATTACCTAGAATAACTATGTATAAAAACTTTGAATTATTAAATAAAACTTTTGAGATGTATATATATACTGAAATAATATATACCTTAAACATGTATGTATCCATCATAATGAATCACAAGTGCTCTACGTACTATTACTATAGTCTTAGTATTTATTTTCCCCACTCTGGCAGAAAAAATGTTGCTTGAAATTGTAGGAGCTATTCATTTAAATATTTTTTAAGAGTAGAAAAATGTATTTCAGTGGTACTCATACAAACCGTCTTACTCTCCGACTCCAGTATCCCAAAAATCCTTTTCATCTTAAAATACAATTATTCTGAAATGAACCAGGAGATTGGAAAATTATTCCAGTGGTCTTTAGAAGAACCAGTTATTATTGCATTTAAAAAAGTAAATGCCTATGATGTACCTGATATTCTACAGGAGTTATCGTGCAATTCTGCGTGGTAACTTCTTTTTTAAATACTATGAGTTTATGAGCCAAGTGCCAATGATGTATATATTGGAATTGTTAGGCTATATGTAATGCTATGTTACATATTCAATTGTCATATATTTGTAATGAGTTTGTATACAAATTTATTCAGTCTCAAATTTTCTCGTTGTCATCATGGTTGTACATAAGCGCAATGCTTTTACAAAACCTCTTCCAATTCCCATGGAGTGAAGGTTTATTCAAAATTTCAAGTCCATAGGTCAATTCGTTCTCGAAATATCGTGCGGACACACAGGCAGAAATAAAATTCTTTCGTCCCCTCAAAGATAGTCTTCCCTTAACCCTCAGCCATCAAATATGACTCATCATATAATAACGAATTGTTATAACCTGTCCCACATTCACGTTATTTACCACCTTCTTATTAAAAAGCGACACATTGATACAGTAAAGTTGTGTTTATAAATCAAATACTCATTTGAGACGTGACAAGCGCTGTGAATATTTTCATGCTGATATTGCATTCCGTAAATATTCCAGCTGTCCAAAGCGGGCTTAACGTCAGCTGGGGGCGATATTAATTCAACCACCTGAACAGCAGACATCTACTTACTTGCATATTGACCTATTTTCTCCCAACAACATTACATATCAACTGGAATATATTTACTGGTTTTGGAGAACCTTTACACTTTTTCTTTTCTTAAAACGTTCTCAATTCTTTATCATTTAGCTTATGGTCTCGGGCCGAGAGCCAAGTTGCATTGCATAAGCAACTATATAATATTATATCGAGAGATATTTTAATAAATGAAATCGATGTTTTTTGTGAAGAGGGTATCAAAAGGATTAAATTTACTAAAACTTTATATTTTTATTCATAACGAAATAATAGTTATATTACTGTCAGTAAACTAAATGGTGAAAACTGAATGTTTCTGTTGTATGCGTATGTGTACGGTACGGGAAACTACTTAAGCATTAATAAATGGTATCTGACGGTAGATTCTAATTGTTACAGGCTGAGAAGTCTAATTTAGAGACAATTTTTATTTTATATTTTTAGTACTTGCAATAAATTACCATTTTGACTACCGTTAAAACTATTCGTTGCTTAGGACTTTACTAGATGTACTTTTTTGTATGAAGTATGTGATATTTATTGTACGTATCATTTTTGTGATATGGAAGGTAAGTATAATTTAAAATTTCCTTAAAAATTTAAAGTTTTATTAATACAAAAAAGGTCTTAGAGCTATGTGTGTATATATATTTTTACGATTTAGTTTACGATCAGTGCGTTCTTTTTATAGTATAATAATCAATTGATGTCTGCAGGTTTGCTTCGTCATTACTTCATGGGATATACAGTAGACTCGCCTTCGGCTCGCTGGGGGCTACGCCCCCAGGCCCCCTTTTGGGTGTTTAGCTAAATTCGGGGATAAGCGGTATTCGGGGGAAAGGTTATGTTTGAGCTTATTAGTTAGGGCTTTGGGAGTTAAAAGTTTACTTACCATTTATCAAATTTTCCAGATTCATTTAAAGTTTTGACTTCAAAGGCCTTTTGTGGCTTAACCGTTAAAGATACGATAAAAATTGACTGAACCTTTCTTGTCGGAAATTTGATTTTGTGTTTCGATTTCCGTTGTGTCAGATTTCTTAGCTGCGAGCTTTGGTTTAGCCAGGAATGAGCTCGGGAGAAAAGTCTGCACTGGTCAGCTATCTTGAATTGCTAAATACGACCAAGATTTTGCCATTAAAGAGAGATTTTAGGGCTTACGTAAGGATATACGACAAAAAGCTACCCAACCTTTTCTTTAGATCTCTAGATTGTCTAGTTATTGAACATTTAGAATTTAAGTTATGACCAATGGTTTCGGCTGCTACCGCCTCCAGAAACAAAATTTTCATCTAAAAATTATAAAATATTTCCTTTTAAACAGGTTTTTCGGCCAGACCACTTAGGATAGGGCAAAAAGTTACTGGACTTTTTTTGTAGAACACGTCGTTTACTAAAACTTGTTAAATGACGTGTTTTGAGCTACGACCAAACGTTTAGCCGCTATCAAGCCTGGAATGTAAATTTGTAGGCGAAAAATTTCCAAATATTTTCACTTAATCGCGTTTTGCGGTCAAAATAATGGAGATATAGTAAATAGTAACTGAACCTTTTTTGTAGATCATATTATTTACTAAAGTTAACCTTTCTTTTATTTTGACCTCCGACCAATTGTTTTCGCCGCTATCGACCCCAAAAACAAAGTTTTCACGTGAAAATTACAAAAAAATTGCACATAATCCACGTTTTTCGGCCAAACCAATGGAGATAGGGCAAAAAGTTACTGGACCTTTTCTGTAGATCGCGCGATTTGCTAATTTGATGGGTCAATCAGATTTGAGCTACGACTTACCGTTCGGCCGCTATCGGGCTCGAAACATTATTTTTATTGAAAAAATCTCTGGAATGTCAAATATTCGAGAGTTTTGTCGCTTAACCATGGAAGATAGAGCAAAAAGTCACTGGACCCTTTTTGTAGTTCACTTCATTCCTGACATGACCATGAAAAAATTTTTCGTCAGATTTGAGCTAGCTCCAACGGTTCGCCCGCTATCGGACTTACAAAAAAGGCCTGCAAGGGTAAAAAATGCACTTTTTTCTCGAATTTTTTTTAGGTGTTTAAAATTAAAAAATTACGGTTTTCAGAATTTTTCCTGTTGGTTATACGGCAAAAGGTACCTGCGTGCCAAATTTCAAGTTTCTAGCATTTCTAGAAGTAGGTTAGAATTTGTATACATTATCAGTGAGTGAGTGGTTTCACATGCGGCTGTATAGTATATTAGATAACCGTTAGAGATACAAGAAAAAGTGAATGGACCTTTCTTGTCGAAAATTTGATTTTTTCTTTCGATTGTGCCCTCAGATCTGATCTACGACCTATGGTTTAGCCAGAAATGAGCTCGGGAGAAAAGTCTGCACGGGTCAGCTATCTTGAATTGTTTAGTATAAACATAATAAAAAACCGACCTCAAGGCAGTATTTTAAGTCGAAACAGGGGTTTAATATCACCAGGAGACTATCTAGTCAAGGCGAGAAATTCCCTGGGTGGGTGATTAATGTTAAGGAGGTTAAGACAAGAGGGGGTTTAATTTCGTCAGGATATTGTCTGGTCATATGAACAAATTCCCAGGGGGGGTTAACGTTACCGGGGGATAAGTCTCCAGGGGGTTATCTGGTCATACCAGGATCTTCCCAGGGGGGGGGGGTTAAGAGATTTGGTGACTGGTAAAATTCGGACATGAGGTCATGGCAGGAAATTCCCTGGGGGGGTTTAATGTTACCAGGGGGGTTAACACATCGGGTTGTTGAATGTACAGGAGGTTATCAGGTCATACCAGGAAAATCCCCGGGGGGGGGGTTAATATTACCGGGGGTTAATGACACACTTGGGCCTTTTTAGAGGGTATTGTGTCTGTGAAACATAATAAATATTCCTCTGTCCCTATCTACTATTGACGCTTAGCTAACGCTCAGCCAACTCCCGAAGTCACTGAACCTTTTCTGTAGATCAAGTGATTTCCTAAATCCCGTTTAAAATTTGTTTTGAGTTACGACCAACCGTTTAGCCGCTATCAAGCCCGGAATGTAAATTTTTAGGCGAAAATGTCCAATATTTTCACTTAATCGCGTTTTGCGGTCAAACTAAGGGAAATATAGTAAAAAGTCACTGGACCTTTTTTGTAGGTCATCTTATTTCCTAAATAAAACGTTAGTCTTATTTTGACCTACCGACCAATGGTTTCGCCGCTATCGACCCCAAAAACAAAAGTTTCGCGTAAAAGTTACAACAAAATTGTACATAATCACGTTTTTTCGGCCAAACCAATCGAGATAGGGCAAAACATTACTGGACCTTTTCTGTAGATCGCGCAATTTGCTAATTTGATGGGTCAATCAGATTTGAGCTACGACCAACGGTTCGGCCGCTATCGGGCTTGAAACATTATTTTTATCGAAAAAAATCTCTGGAATTTCAAATGTTCGAGCGTTTTGTCGCTTAACCATGGAAGATAGAGCAAAAAGTCATTAGACCTTTTTTTGTAGTTCACTTCATTCCTGACCATGAATTTTCCGTCAGATCCGAGCTAGCTCCAACGGTTCGTCCGCTATCGGGCTTACAAAAAATGCCTGCAGGGGTGAAGAATGCGCGATTTTTTGGGAATTTTTTTTGAGGGGTTGAAAATGAAAAATTCTCACTTTTCGGGATTTTCCTCATGGTTACACGTGGAAAGCTATCTGTGTACCAAATTTCAAGTCTCTAACTCATCTGGAAGTAGGTTAGAATTAGTATACGTGAGTGAGTGAGTCAGTCAGTCAGTCAGTCAGTTACACATGCGGTTGTATATATATTAGACTCGCCTTCGGCTCGCTGGGGGCTACGCCCCCAGGCCCCCTTTTGGGTGTTTGCCAAATTCGGGGATAAGAGTGATTTGGTGATGGGTAAAATTCGGACATGAGGTCATGCCAGGAAATTCCCTGGGGGGGGTTTAATGTTACCGGGGGGTTAAAATTTCAGGAGGTTTAATGTACTCAGGAGCTTATCTGGTCATACAGGAAATCCCGGGGGGGTTAATGTTACCGGGGGGGTTAACACATCAGGGGGTTTAAATGTACTCAGGAGGTTATCTGGTCATACCAGGAAATCCCCGGGGGGGGTTAATGTTACCGGGGGTTAATGACACACTTGGACTTATTTTAGAGGGTGTTGTGTCTGTGAACATAATACAAATTCACTCTGTCCCTATCTACTATTGACGCTTAGCCAACGCTCAGCCAATTTATAATGTGGTGTTGTATTCACTAGTTAACCTAGCAAAGCAAGTGCAAACTGAATCTGGAACGAATTACACAAAATATTAGTCGCATATTTGGTTTAAAAAACTCCAAAAATTGCCAATCCACGACAAATATTTTTGCTATTTTATAGCGTTTTCGGGCTTATTGAAGGACATACAACAAAAAGGTACATGACCTTTTTTGTAGATCCCGTCAATTTTTAGTCATAAACATTTTTACATTTAAGCTAGAACTATTTGTTTGGCCGCTATCGACTCTAGAAACAAAATTCTTAAATACAAATTAAGAAATATTTACATTTATTAGCCGAACCAATGGAGATAGAGCAAAAAGTTACTAGACCTTTTTTGTAGATCGCGTTAATTAGTGTTAAAATCAAATATTTATTTTTGTGCTAAATTTAGAATTTTGCCTGCAATAAAGCCCAGAAAACAAAATTTCACGTAAAACTGAAAAAATTGATACTTTAAAACGCGTAATGCGGCCAAACCGTTGATGATAGGGCAAAATGTTACTTAACCTTTTTTGTAGATCACGCAATTTACTAAATCCCATTGAAAATTTGTTTTGAGCTACGACCAACCGTTTAGCCGCTATCGAGCCCGAAAGGTAAATTTTTAGGCGAAACTTTCAAAATATTTTTAATGTAATCGCGTTTTGCGGCCAAACCTATTGAGATAGAGCAAAAGATCACTGGACCTTTTTTGTAGTTCACTTCATTCCTAACCATGAATTTTTCGTCAGAACGAAGCTAGCTCCAACGGTTCGCCCGCTATCGGGCTTCAAAGGGAAGCCTGCAAGGCCAAAACAGGGGTCACTTCGCGAATTTTTTTGAGGGGTTCAAAAGTAAAAAATTCCGGTTTTCAGACTTTTCCCGGAGGTTTGAAGATAGGTGCGACGTGCGTGCAAAATTTCACGTTTCCAGCACTTCTAGAACTATGTTAGAATTAGTATTACCTATGTGTCAGTCAGTGAGTGAGTTACACATGCGGCTGTATATATATAGGACTCGCCTTCGGCTCGCTGGGGGCTACGCCCCCAGGCCCCCATGATGTACGCTTGCAAATTCGGGGATGAGCGGTTAAATTTACGCTTGCATATTCGGGGATAAGAGGGATTTGGTGATTGTTAAAATTTGGACATGAGGTCATACCAGTAAATTCCCGTGGGGGGGGGGTTATAATGTTACCGGGGGTTAATGACACACCCCAGGCCCCCTTATGGGGCGTTGGCCAAATTAAGGGATAAGTGGAATTCGGAATAGTATTAGACCTATTTTATTGAATTTTCCAGTTTTAACCAAATTTTGACTTCAAAGGCCTTTTGTGGCTTAACCGTTAGAGATACGACAAAAAGTGACTGGACCTTTCTTGTCGGAAATTTAATTTTATCTTTCGATTCCGTCGTCAGATTTTAGCTACGACGTCTGGTTCAGCCAGTACGGAGCTGTGGAGAAAGGACTGCACTGGTGGGCTATTGTGAATTGTTTAGTGTAAATATAACAAAAACCCAACCCTGAGTCATAATTTTTAAGTTGTTTTAGGGTGTTTAATTTTCTCAGAGGTTTATCTTGTCATGCCAGGAAATTCCCGGGGGGGGGAGATTAATGTTAAAGGGGGTTAGGACATCAGGGGGTTTAATTTAGTCAGGATATTTTTCTGGTCATATGAATAAATTCCCGGGGGGGGTTAATGTTACAAGGGGTTAATGACACACGTGGGCCTATTTTAGAGGGTGTTGTGTCCTTTGAACATAATAAAAAACACTCTGTCCCCTATCTACTATTGAAACTTCACTAACGCTCAGCCAAACTCCCGACGTGGAGGGGGGTTTTAGGACACTCGTTAAACGTAGTAATACAAGGTCAAGCTGGAACCAACATGAAGCGCACTAATTATAGTTGAAAAATTTAAAACACCTAAAAGTAACGACGAAGAATTTGTTATTTAGAGCATTTATCAGGCTTACGGAAAGATAAAACGATAGAAAGCTACTGAACCTTTTTTGAGCTCCTATGAATAGCTAGTTATAAAAATTTTACATTTAAGCTAGGGCTAACGGTTCGGCCAATATCGAGCCCAGAAGGTAAGTTTTTGAGTGAAATTTTCAACATAATCACGTTTTTTGGCTAAACCATGGAAGATAGAGTAAAATGTCACTGGACCTTTTTTTTAGACCACATTGTTTCGTATTAAAATCCGATTTTTTATTCTACCCTAACTTCAAAGGTTCCGCTAACACAGAGCCCAGAAAACAATATCTCACGTTAAAAACGTAAAAAATCTATACTTTAAAAACGCGTTATGCGGCCAAACCATTGATGATAGGGCAAAATGTTACTGAACCTTTTTTGTAGATCACTCTATTTACTAAATCCCATTGAAAATTTATTTTGAGCTAAGACTAACCGTTTAGCCGCTATCGAGCCCGAAAGGTAAATTTTTAGGCGAAAATTTCAAAATATTTTAATGTAATCGAGTTTTGCGGCCGAACCGATGGAGTTAGAGCAAAAAGTCACTGGACCTTTCTTGTAGTTCACTTCATTCCTGATTATGAATTTTTCGTCAGATCGAAGCTAGCTCCAACGGTTCGCCCGCTATAGGGCTTCAAAGGAAAGCCTGAGGGGGCAAAACAGGGGTCCGTTCGGGAATTTTTTTGAGGGGTTCAAAAGTAAAAAAATTAGGTTTTCAGACTTTTCCCAGAGGTTTGAAGATACGTGCGACGTGCGTGCAAAATTTCACGTTTCCAGCACTTCTGGAAGTATGTTAGAATTAGTATTACCTATGTGTCAGTCAGTGAGTCAGTTACACATGCGGCTGTATATATATAGGACTCTCCTTCGGCTCGCTGGGGGCTACGCCCCCAGGCCCCCATTTGGGTGTTGGCTAAATTCGGGGATAAGCGTAGTTCGGTGATTGATTAAATTCAGACGTGAAGTTTCCAAATTTTATGTATCCGTTCTCGAGAATCTTACGGGTCGTAATGCTTCGCTAACGCTCAGCCAAAAGATGTGTGGTGTATAATATTAATCAATTGATGTGGTAGAAGAGTAAAGTTATGTGTTCGTGAAATTTGGAGACAAGAAGAATATGGTTTTAACCAAAGTCAGAGGACGTATGTATACCATAGTTTAATTTTCCGGATTTACCCAAACTTTTGACTTTGAGGGCGTTTTGCGGCTTAACCGTTAGAGATACGTGAAAAAGTGACTGGACATTTCTTGTCGGAAATTTAATTTTGTCTTTCGATTCCGTCGTCAGATTTTAGCTGCGACCTTTGGTTTAGCCAGGAATGAGCTCGGGAGAAAAGTCTGCACTGGTCAGCTATCTTGAATTGTTTAGTATAAACATATTAAAAATAGACCTTACGGCCGTATTTTAAGTCGAACAGGGGGTTTAATATCACCAGGAGACTATCTAGTCAAACCGTGAAATTCCCGGGGGGAGGGGGGTGATTAATGTTAAGGGGGTTAGACATCAGGGGGTTTAAATTCGTCAGGATATTGTCTGGTCATTTGAACAAATTCCCATGGGGGGTTAACGTTACCGGGGGATAATAACTCCGGGGGGTTATCTGGTCATACCAGGAACTTCCCAGGGGGGGTTAAGAGATTTGGTGACTGGTCAAATTCGGACATGAGGTCATGCCAGGAAATTCCCTGGGGGGGTTTAATGTTACCAGGGGGGTTAACACATCAGGGGTTGAATGTACTCAGGAGGTTATCAGGTCATACCAGGAAATCCCCGGGGGGGGGTTAATATTACCGGGGGTTAATGACACACTTGGGCCTATTTTAGAGGGTGTTGTGTCTGTGAACATAATAAAACCTTTCTCTGTCCCTATCTACTATTGACGCTTAACTAACGCTCAGCCAGTTTCTAATGTGGAGTTGTATTCACTCGTTAACGTAGCAAAGCAAGTGCAAACTGAATCTGGAATGAATTACACAAATATTAGTCACATAATAATTTAAAAACTCCAAAAATTGCCAATCTACGACAAATATTTAGCTATTTATAGCGTTTTTCTGGCTTATTAAAGGACATACAACAAATAATTACATTACCTTTTTTGTAGATCCCATCAATTTATAGCCATAAAAGTTTTTAGATTTAAGGTAGAACTAACCGTTTGGCCGCTATCGACTCTAGAAACAAAGTTATTAAAAAGAAATTACGAAATATTTACATTTATTAGCCGAACCCATGGAGATAGAGCAAAATGTCACTGGACCTTTTTTGTAGATCGCATTAATTAGTAATAAAATAACATTTTTATTCTCTGCTAAAATTAGGAGTTTGGCCGCAATAAAACCCAGAAAACAAAATCTCACGTAAAACTTAGAAAATCAATACTTTAAAAACGCGTTATACGGCCAAACCGTTGATGATAGGGCAAAATGTTACTGATCCTTTTTTGTAGATCACGCGATTTACTAAATCCCATTGAAAATTTGTTTTGAGCTACGACCAACCGTTTAGCCGCTATCGAGCCCGAAAGGTAAATTTTTGGGCGAAAATTTCAAAATATTTTAATCTAATCGCGTTTTGCGGCCAAACCGATGGAGATATAGCAAAAAGTCACTGGACCTTTTTTGTAGTTGACTTCATTCCTGATTATGAATTTTTCATCAGATCGAAGCTAGCTCCAACGGTTCGCCCGCTATCGCGCTTCAAAGGAAAGCCTGCAAGGGCAAAACAGGGGTCCGTTCGGGAATTTTTTTGAGGGGTTCAAAAGTAAAAAAACTCCGGTTTTCAGACTTTTCCCGGAGGTTTGAAGATACGTGCGACGTGCGTGCAAAATTTCACGTTTCCAGCACTTCTAGAACTATGTTAGAATTAGTATGATTATATGTCAGTGAGTGAGTGAGTGAGTTACACATGCGGCTGTATATTATATAGGACTCTATGTTTTACATATAACGTTTAACTTCACTTGTTATTGAATTATTCACAACTAAATTATGATTTGAGCAATTACAAGTTTATAAATAGCTTTACGTAATTAAAGTTAAAACAGACCTTAAGTTTTTGCTATTTGTTAAATTATACTAATGATACATAATACCAAGATACACAAACTGACAAGATTAATGCACTTGTTTGTGTTCAACGCAAAAAATGGTGATAAATCATAAGTACTAAGTATTCTGTACAATACAATATTCTGACAGTGTAACTGTAGTTATTATTATTTTTAATCGAGTAACTAGACATTTTACAACAAACATTAACTCTATACCAAATACATTCATAATGTTAATTCTATTTATTTTAAGTATATTTTCTGAGAAATGATTATAAATTCACATCGCATGAACGAGCATACACATACACCTGAATTGGCAAATTAAAAATATCCAATTTTAGGTAGGGTCTGATTTGAGTTCGTCAACAAATTTTTATTCGTTTCGAAATGTCCTTAAATATTATCGCTGTGATTATATAAGGAAAGCTGTTTAAACATATATTATAAGTATAGTTTTACTGTAAAAGTATTGTGTCATTAAAAGCTCTAAAGCATAACAGAGAACACTATAAGACTACCCATACAAAACCATTCACAATTAATATTTTTAACAGACTAAACCCAATTGAGTATAAATAGATAGTAAATTTAGCACTGTATGGACTACTAAAAAACTCAACTATCACACATTGGAATATACTATATGAATGTAAAAGATGAAAAAGCCTTTCCCGATCACTCCACATTGAAATATTAATTCGATAAGTAAATTCTTGAAATATTTGGTCTTTCTGTGGAATTCTGTCTTAAGTGAACAAGTGTTAAACCGAAAGTTCCAATAATTTACATCTGTCTCTATATTTCAGTTGAGAGAATCGTGCTTTATCGTAGTTGGCTAAAGGCTGAACAACCAGCTACAAACTGTAATAAAAATTGCTTAATAACATAGGCTGCTCATGTTTTTACACTTTGACATTACCTTCATTGTTGAAGTTATTTTCTTTTTTGCTGTTCATATAGTGTCTTTTATAATTTTTGGATAATATTAGTGACCTTTATCAAATTGGTTCCGAATTGGAGGATACTGACACCAACAATTATGTGGACGCCTACAATCTCTTCATCATTTTGTCCAGAAGTTCGTAGATTTGAATAAACTAAATATAATGTGCCAAATTAAAGACCAAATCAAATACGTTAAAACCTGACCTATCTTCCTTACAGCTGGAAAATTACTGATAAATTAGGAAGGATAATAAGGAGTCACAATTTCAACACTTTTTTGAATCTTGATCAAAATATTAAGAACTTTAAGACCAGCTAATAACACAATTTCACTTATATTAAATCTCATGTAGTTATCAATCAGTCTAAATTGAAAGGACACAATATAATACCTTCACGATTGATTTAACACGCTAAGTACACGAAACTTTTATATACGAACAAATCGGCAATAGCGGAACCATGTTAAAAATCAAATCTGGAATGGATTTCAATTAATAGAAAATTATTTTACATGATTAGTACATCAGTCGCATAAAAGTATTTTAAAATTATTTATAGTTGAATTTTTTTTTTTATTTTAATTTCTTCTAGAAAATATAAATCTACAACTTTAAATATCGACATGAGAAAATAATTTAATCTTCGTTCAAGATTTCATCAAAATGTGGTATGTTCACAACAGCATATATTTTTGGTCTAAAACTGATAAAGATGGTGACATTAGTTAGCCTGGTTGGCTGACATTTCCAGTATGAATAGGTTAATTTTGCATACTGGCACATTATTCTTGCTCTTAGCGGGGCAGGGTAAAGTCTAGTCGCATCCGGATAGTTGTTCATTGACGTACTTTAAAACTTTCACTTTAAATTACAAAGTTCAATAAGAAATTATTATCTATATTAACTGGCTAGCAGTAACGAAGCAATTACTCGAAATGCTGGACAAACTTTATTTCAGTCTATTAGTCTATACTGTGTTTGCCTGCACGATAACTTGCATTGTGCATGGTACCTCAGTGAAATGTTTTATGCGACTGGTATATACTCCTAAATTACCTTGACTAAAACTTATGTAATAAATAAAAAATGTCAATATGTCATATTATTAGTTGTAAAATATATTTAACGTCTTTTCAGTTACATATGTTAAATATCAATCCTTGAGATACCAGTCAGTGATTTACTGACCATCTCAATATCAAAATTTTAAAAATATATGATAAGATGAATTTTCAACCTAAATGTCTACTTATTATATTTAAGGTTCATATCGAATCGTAATATAAAAACAACAAATAAAATAAATATGCCACAAAAATTGGTCATAAAAATATGTATACTTGCACTATTAGTTTTTTATATTATTATTAAGTTTCACGTGAAACGTAACGTCTGTATTTTACTTCATTAAATGTTAAAAACCAGGTGTAAAAAATTATATTTTTTACGTATTATGATAGTAACACTAAATTTTATACTTACTAAACTTAAAATTCACAATATTTAAGAACCTTATGTTATTCTTAAAATTGCGTGTATGTGTATATATTTCCTACTATTATTAAATTACACGACTTTTGTAAAATTTCACTTCAAAGGTTTTTTTTTTTCATAAAATAATTTAGGGGGAAAGATTTTTATGCTTGTATTGTATTAATAATTAAAGAAAATGTGAAGGACCATTAATTATTATATTACCACAGCCAGAGTACAGAGACGTTCTTACTTCCTCGGATGTCACAAACAGGAATGTGGTACATTAATAACCGCAGTTTAACGATTTATTTTATACCCCCGTTTAATGTGCAAGAAACAAGGTATAAGCTGTGGAGAACTCACGCACTTGTAAAAGTTTAATTAATTATTTAATGAATTAAATACTTAATTAAACTTGTTGAAATGGTACTTGTTAAAATTTCTTATGATTGTACTCACTTTGCTTACAAATGTATTATTATGTGAGTCTCCCTTTTCCATCATGGTTACTCATAAGATCAATAAGGAAACGTTCACTAACGCTCAGCCAATTCCCATGGAGTATCATGCATCATCATCATTGACTCGATGCTACAAAAAGTCTACATTAGTTCGTTTTCAAAATATCCTTCGTATATATAGACAGACGGAAATAGTCCAACTTTAACATACCTGATAAGATTCGCCAACGCTAAGTTAACAGAAATATTATCCGAATATTATATACAATTTAATGCTTTATATTGTATACACTTTTTTTAAATTCAACCAATGGCATATAGAGTAATTCTCAATATCGATAATTTGAGTGTAAATATGAAACCACCCATCACTGTAATCACGCTCTTAATCTAATACTGATTTACAAGGCCATAGCAAAAATCCTGTTTCACGCTTCATATTTCAAACTCCTTTATCGCCATCGCTTTATAGCGTAGAACAATTTCCTCAATTACCTTACATCGAAACTTATTTACATCTAAACCTATTTGAACTTTTTTTAATATGACATATTTTTACAACATCTACATGTCGTTATATTTTATTGTAACGTGCAGGAAGCCGATAGTAATGCAAGATTGAAAAAGTAATAATTATATTAACTGAAGAGATTGTTAAAATTTCACATGAAACTTTTCAAAAGAAAACACTGTAAGTGCTAATTACATGTTAAATATTTTTCTATTATTTATCACTTCTCTTACTATAGTTTTTTAAAAGGTATCAATACTGTAGACAATTGTTGTTTCTTATCTTCTTGCACTAAAAACGGTCAGTAAAGCATAAACAACCAATGCGTTAAAGCAGTTTTTTACTATTGAGGTTTATCACTGTTATAAATGACTTCTACATAATTTCTATTATTGTATTTATTTCTTTGCGTCACCGAATGATGGATCAACAAACTATTGTAGTGCAATTTCATTATAACCCAAAACTTTACAATTATCTCCATAAAAAACAAGGTTTTGAAAAACGATAGATTAGATACTGTTGCACAATAATTATATTATACGCAACAGTTATAGCACAGACTTACATCTAGTTTATGTTCTTCCACTTTACCTGTTCTGATTAATATATTGTGTAATAATATTCCAGTCCGTGATGTACAATATACGTGTGTCAATAAGTCCTCGTACTGTGTAATTTAAACTATGACTCTTTGGCATAAATATTTAGTTGTTCATGTTAACTTTATTTCTTCTACTCATTTTTTTATTCGTACTATCCATTATCTATTGCAACTCAAACCAGTGTACTTGTGAAATAAATGTATACGAACCATACGAAACATACGTGTCATGTGACCACGTGTCACGTGACAGGGTTCGCTGTGGTTACATGCAAAATTCAAGCCTGTGGCGTACTCCTGTCGCGTATGCTAATACACGTTTCACCGTATGATAAAGTGACAAACTATCGTAATTCACATTTTTTTCATCTAAAATAAAACATCCATCTCTGTAAAGTAGTAATAACTGGCAGTAGACGCTTTGATTGATTCTTTAAATAAAATAAGTATCCATAAAAGTCTGTGCATTATCACAGACTTTTTGTAGAATGTTATGACTGTTTTTGCACATCTGTTGTTCTTGCGATATAAATTATTTAAAATAGTCTCTCTTATTGTTAAATTACAATAATATATACCATTTTTAATTATTATTATTATTATTATCGTAATAATTTATAATAAAATAACAATTTTCAAATCATATTGACTTATCAACTTATCAGCGTATCAAGAATGTCACAATGGATGTTCTAATAATTGTCTTACGCAGTATTCTTTATTTCATACTTCGCGTGCACTGTAAAACTATTTATATTGATTTAATGAAAAAATTTATTCAATTTATTTCATCAAAACCTGGAATATGTCTTTTGTTTGGATATTATTTGATAAATTAGGAATTTTTGTAAGCTTTCTCTGTATTAGTTTATTGCCTAGTAGTCTGAGAACCTCGAAGTCCAATTCTAAAAATAAAACTGCTACTTGGATCCTCTACTATACAAGTAGCATTGACATCCGAGATGTCATGAAACTGTTGTAGAGATGAGAATAACCAAAACTTCCTGAAATCATAAATGAATGATCTTCAAAGATGAAGAATTTTTGGAATGATTATCATTGCTGTCCCTGATGGACCTAGTTTTTGGTCCACAAGCTATTAGTCTAAGATGTAGGGGTTTGCAGACATAACTTATCCTAGGCATCCAGAACTGACTCCATATACAAATAATGGCATTATCCACCCAAATCAGATTTTTTAATTATGTACTTCCCACAAATTAAAATAACTCCATGGGCTTGTATTGAATTAACTGAATAACAAGAAGTATACAGCCCTATTAATTTCACAAGTGCAATGATAGTTACCAACTTCTAGTTAGACTTGTATCTTGTTTTTTGTATCATTTTTACAATATCTCAAATTTCTTTAATGTAGAATGCGTTTACTTGGTAATTCATTAATTTCCTATCCATGTTGGGAACATTTATATTTCTTAACATTTATTCAATTTAAGTTGATATCGACAGGAACGGCTCGGTATAGCAAGATCCTGTTATTAGCCGTATTAATTTTTATGTTATTATTCGTCATTCTGTTACACATATTCACATTTACATGATCCAATTTATGCGGTCAATGAACTGGAATAGAAGTTAGCGCTTAGCACTGAAATAGCGTGATGTAATTCCAGCATTTTATAAATGTTTTGGCTGTCCACATTGCATAAGTCTCAGTGAGTTTCAAACTCACGTGACTTCTACCATATCAAATTAGGTGGCAGCTAGACAGTTGTAGCTGTCAGGAAGTTATATGGAATATTACTCCTTGACTCTGTATTTATACGATCCTGTCAGTCTACACATTTGTAAGTTTCATACAATAAACCGAGCTTATTATAGGCGAAGCTTATCACTAGACGGTCTGCAAAACTTTCATTTCCGTCTATCCAGGCGAGAAAGATTAACGAACCGACCTATACACTTGACATTTTGTATGAATTGTAGGCAATATTGAATTCAATGATAAAGCATGCCACCCTACTACTAGTAGACCAAGCCTGAAAGATGCGCAGAATAAGGTTTACAAAATCATAACAACGTTACATTAAAAACAACCAGTCGTCAGACTCAGAAATTAATGTCAAATCAACGTCAGGTAAACATTTACAGATGAAAATATGTCAGGAAGGAAATGTATATGAGATCTATTAAAATGTTACTTAAAAACAATCTAATGACCAACCTTGGCAGGGATTGGGACTGCCTGTGCTTAAAACAGTAGCCGTGCATTCATCACTGTTACTAGAACCAACAGCAATGGCCGCAGTGACACTTATGAGCACCCAGGTTAGAGCATTACACATTAATAGGGCCAGTCCTTGAGCAGGTAGTCGCCCTTCTAACACGTAATACTCCCCTCCCATATTAGGTTGGTTATTTGAGATATTTAGGATATGTTACGTGTGCTGCAATCTACCGCAGAAAATATGCACTTCCTCAACAAGAGAAGAATGTAGATCCCTAAATTCTCATTAAGTCGTATTGCACTTTACAGTGTAAATACTTGATAACAGCGTTTAATGTTTTCAGATTATATTATTTTTTAATTATTATTGAAGTCTGAATAGATTTAGACAAGGAAAGCGTATTTTATATGAAAAAACTGTTAACATTAAAAGGCAATTTATTCAATTCTCGGTTGCAATTTAAGTTATATAAATATACAGCTTACTCCATATATTGTTAAATTTTTGCTGTCTATACCATCTCGAATTCCACCCAATCTTTCAAGTGCACAATGTGCTTACTTGAGAGATGAATCAATATTATTATAGATACGTTTGATATATTACTAGTATCTGATATGATAAGAATTCCACGTTCCCAGATACAAAACGATAAGACTAGTGTTACATTAGGCTACCTAGCTGAAGTAGTCTAAACCCATTGATGATTTCTAAACTTCTGTTCCACTATGATCGACTAGTGAATGTCCGATGACACTCTTTAGTTGAAAAAAGAACCCCGCTTCTGACAAGTGGCACGAGATAGTGCGCTTGTAAGTTTTGTATATTTAGATGTAAACTAAATAAGAATGCACCAACATTAATGATTTTAAACATAAACATCTAGTACAGCTCTTACAACATTGCCTAGTTGAATCAGATAGTACAGTTACAAAGCAGGGTGACCAACGCGTGTTCATATAAAGCTTATAAATGACACAATCAATCTGAATTTACTGGTTGACCTAGAAGAAATCGATTGTCAACCACGCTACTTTTAGTAGAATCAAAACGACACAGCATCGAATTGGATACAAAATATTAAACAGTAATTAAATGCACATAACCATGCAATACAGTAAGTGAGTTATAGTACTTCTGCTGTTCTACAGGTAAATAAGTCAAGGCCATGTGTTGCTACAATCTAAACTCAAGGCGTAATTGTTTAACACTAATATTCACACAACATATACAGCCTTACATACAAGACAACTGTAATGTCGAGATTCGACATTACGGTTTTGGTCGGATCATAGCCTAGAGGTAACCGGGCTGGTAAATTAAACACATGTTTGAAAGTTAACGCACTGGCCGAACCGACCGCATCTTTTCATGGTCTGGGGAGGACTGGGGCAATACAAAGGTAGCAGGGGCTGAGGCGTGGGATTGGACACGAGCATCAGGTGAGGTGGTATGATGCCAGCCGACCAACCAGAGCCATTTATTAGAATCAGCTCACCCTCTACGTCATACAACTTGCAAAACATATTGCCACACGTGAAACCACATAAAACTAAATTATTGTACTGACATACAGGGTACCAACTGTCTTGTTACACCACATGATATTATTTATTTAATTAATATACTATAACTCTTCCCCCCTAAAAGTTGAATGATAATACAACATGAATACAAGTAATAAAAGAAATATGATAAGTCATGAAACACAATTTACACACAAGTAGAAATGAATACGGATAATGAAATCAAGTACATAACGTAATAATAGCACACCTAATAAAATATCAAAACATGGATAATTATTGTATCCTCAATAAACCCCATTTCAATCAATTAATCAAGATAAGAATACATAGAAATCAGAAATAGATATACACTCACATAAATATCATAAAAATCATTTTTGAATAATTATAAGTTTAGTTTGCTTACGGGTTTTCTCTGCCTAGCCGGATAGCGGCGTATGACAGGTGTGGTTTGTTGTGACCGATCAGCTGGTAGTACCTCAGCTGGAGACAAGGTCAGGCGGGTGCGGGGGTGACAAGGTCACACTCCGACTCGATGGAGGGGTGCCAGCTATTTCGGAACTACTACCTGGTCTGGGCGAAAATAACGCAGGGGGTGACATAGACTGTCGACTACCAGCTTCAAGATGATTCTTACTAGTCACTGTACTTGGCAAATATATATCTCTAGGATTTAATTCATTGTCATTTAAATCTAACTGTGTCTGCATTCCTAGCAATTGATTGATATGACGTTTCCAGATAATACCATTATCTAGTATGACTAAATAAGATTACAGGACTTAGTTTTTTTATGAATTCTACCTTCCGTCCATTTACCCTTACTTCTAAAATCTCTGATTAGTACTGGCTGTCCTACCAATAATTCACGAGTTTTGCTTCCTCCAAAATTTACAATTTTTTTTTCTTGGTTACGGTGTACAATTTCAAGTAAATTAGGTTTGATTAAATCTAGTCTTGTTCGTAAATTACGATTAAACATAAGTTTGCTGGTGACTCATTGGTTGTACTATGTACACAATTTCTGTAAGCTAGTAAAAATTTACATAAAGCTAATTCAGAATTGGCGTTGCTAAGTAAAGCACATTTCAATCTTTTCTTTACTGTCCTTAACTGAATTTTCCGCTTGACCATTACTGGCTGGGTGGTAAGGTGGTGTGAAAGTATGCCGAATTCCATTTGACTTCAGAAATTGGCTAAATTCAAATGAAATGAAAGGTGGGCCATTATCTGATACAATATGTTGAGGTAAACCGTACCTCGCAAACATAGGTCTCAACTTGTTTATTGTTTGTTTAGCGGAAGTAGAAGTGACTTCCTCGACTTCGAGCCATTTACTGTGTGCATCAATTATTACTAAATATAATTTAGAATTGAATGGACCAAGAAAATCCAAATGGATCCGCTGCCATGGATGTTCGGGATACTCCCACACATGCAATACACTTTTTGATGGATTTTGCCTTCACTTTGACATGGTTTACAACTGCTTGCTAGACACTCAATATCCTTATCTATTCCTGGCCAATACATATAACCACGAGCTATGGACTTCATCTTTACAATACCAAGATGACCTGTGTGCAATTCATTCAACATTTGTTTCTTAACACTTTCGGTACTACAACTCTATGACCATACATCAATATTTCTTGTTCTATAGTTAACTCATTTTGTCTTTTGCGCATAAGCACTAAGTTCACTAATTACCTTCTCTGGCCAACCATGACAAACATAATTTAAAACCTTACTTAATTCAGGATCTAAACGGGTTTCTCGCTTAACATCTTTAAAGTTAAGGGGTATTTCACTTTCCTCAATATATTGTAAATAAGTACCTATGTAGCTTACTTGATCTGGTTCCTCTAGGTTTTGTCTTAAGTCATTTACATTTAAAGGTAACCTCGACAAACCGTCCGCATTTCCGTAGGGTTGAATTTGCTCGCTCGTGTAGGAACTTAAAATTAGACTGGTACTCTTTAGTGGAATGTGATTAAGATTAGCCTTATAAAAATTCTCAGAGACAACACTGACACAAGCTCCGCTATCAACCTCGAAAACTACTAACCTATGTTCCAATTTGAGGTTAACCTTGATCGGATCAACTCTCACATGATTTAATCTTCCTAGGCTTACAAACTCGTTAGGCCTATCTTGTATAGAAAACAAGTTACTTAAATCATAAACTTCATCATTTACATTAGGCCTACATTGTGCATAGTTTACATTTGCAGTAATTTGACTAGGGTTAGGTGTACTTTCTGATACATAATGTTGCTTATATTGAAAATTCTGCTTTTTGCCTTTGCCTTTGTGCTGGGGAAACTTCTTATTACTATTAAAATTTGAAGTGGTTGATTTACCTGAATTTAGGCCTAATTTTGATTTACACACTTTCTCCAGATGACCCATCTTACTACAAAAATTACATTTGTAATTTCCATACCTGCACACATTTGTGACGTGGCCACCTTTGCCACAACACCAACACATTTTATCACTTGACACATTCTCCTCCCTCCTAGGCTGGAAACGTTTCCTCTGATGTTGATGTTGATGTGGAGATGGTCTGAACTGCTGCATCTTCATCCCTGCCGCCATGTTGCTGGTATAAGCCATGGACGTCGTCTGCCGCTCCGCCGCCTCCAGGGACAGGGCCAGCTGCATCGCTTTGTCGAAGGTTAAGTCTACTTCTCCAATCAGGCGTTTCTTGATAGTATCACTCCGCAGACCGCTTACCAGGCGATCTCGCAAATAGTCCCGGCAACTTGTCTTGAAATTCACAGTATGTTGATAGTTTTTTTAGTTGCACAACGTATTCACCAACTGTTTCATGTTCATGTTGGTTGCGTAAACTAAATTTGTACCGTTCCGCAATGAACGACCGTTTAGGACTGACATGATCAAATCAAAATTCAAATTCTTTATTCAGCATGTTGACAGAGTTAACAATGTATATGCTAAGTCAACAAATCATAACAAAATATAATAATGTCTCTCAATAAAAATAATTTTACTTTTTCAAGTTTACACTATCTTATCAGCTAAAAAGTCCTTAACAGAATAGTAAGCCTTCTCGATCAACAACCATTTCAATTTTTTTTCTAAAAACTGTGTAATCTTGGACTAATCTTAAGCTTAATGGAAGACTGTTAAAAAGAATTACTGCTGAATATTTTAAATGATTTTCAAAAAATGAGGTGGAGTGTGGCGGGATATTCATAATGCATCTGGGTTTACTTCTTGTTCCATACATGTGAGTCGGAAAAAATCTATTAAAAAGGTGAAAGTTTTTATGAAGAAATGATAAGGTTTCCAGAATATAAATGATCTTGTAGAATTTGCACAATGTCCTTGAATGTCTTAGAACTAGGCTTGTTCCCATCCTCGTCGCCCAGTTTGTAATGTCGAGATTCGACATTACGGTGGTGGTCGGATCATAGCCTAGAGGTAACCGGGCTGGTAAATTAAACACATGTTTGAAAGTTAACGCACTGGCCGAACCGTCCGCATCTTTTCATGGTCTGGGGAGGACTGGGGCAATACAAAGGTAGCAGGGGCTGAGGCGTGGGATTGGACACGAGCATCAGGTGAGGTGGTATGATGCCAGCCGACCAACCAGAGCCATTTATTAGAATCAGCTCACCCTCTACGTCCATAGGGCTCACCCTCACCGTCTCACGCCAAATTTGCAGGTATTAAACAATGTGGAACATTCTGGTTTCCAAAATAGTCCTATGCCCGTAGTTCCTTTTTTAGGTCATACCCAACCAAAAAATGGAAAAATGGAAGAGTGGAAACAGAAAATCCGAGGCCCCAGATACTTCGTAAGTTCAGCAAGAAAGAAGCAAAATATCCTGGATTAAAGATCTTCCACCAGAACACAGATAGAATCAGCAACAAAATTGACCGTCTCAACCACCTCCTAAAATCAATTTCTCCTGACGTGCTGATCTTCACTGAGCATGGCCAGGATGAAAGAACAATGGAAAACACTCGGCTATGTGGATATAGTCTTGTATCCGCATTTTGTAGGAAAAACGTTGTCAAGGAGGGTGTAGCGATATTTAAACATGAAAAAATTGTAGGTGAAACCATTATTTCACTTGACATCGAACATCTAAGCATCCCAATGATATTCGAAGCTTCTGCTATATCAATTAGCCTAAACAGGAAAGAAAATATTCATGTTCTCGGTGTTTGTTTATCGCCCGCCAAGAAGAGACAAGGAATCTTTGCTCCTTGCACTACAGACTTTATCTACCATCTTGGAGAAATGGGTATCTCCTAATACATCAATTGTCGTTATAGGAGATGTCAATGTCGACTGCTTGGAATCGTCTCCAGAGAAGACAGAACTGGAAGATGTCCTGGCAACTTTTGATGTGCAGAGACTGAATCTTCCACCTACAAGGATTGCCAAGGACTCGGCTTCGTCAATCGACATTTGCTGTGTTTCCAATGATCTACATGAGGATGTTGCTGTCCACGTCATAACAACGGGAATCTCAGACCACACTGGCCAGATATGTGAACTGGCCCTGGATATTACTAGGACAACCCCATCACCGACCGTTGGCAGAATAATAAACTCCAATAGCCTGGATAGCTTGAAGATACTACTAGCGGATGAAGACTGGCTGGACGTTGTGAGGAGGGACAATGTAGAGGCTGCCTTTGACGAATTTCTGTCTATCATAACATTGGCTCTCGACGCGACCTGTCCTATGAAAGTTTCAAGAGCAACGAGGAAAAACCCAATCAAGCACGTATTCGATGAAGAAGCTGCTCGGATGAGAGACACGTTCCTTCGGGCTCAGGAAAACTTTATCCACACTGGGAGCGAAGACGACAAGAAGACTGCTAGCCAACTCAAGAAGACCTACGACTTGAAATTAAGAAAACTAAGGCAGGAGGCAACAGCCAACTTTATAACCCAGTCCAATTGCAAATCCAAAGCAATATGGAGGGTTATAAACAGTGAGAGGAAGTAATAAAAACCATAGTACCAATGATATAGAGTATGTGATGCTAGATGACGGCCAAAGGGTGGACGATCCATTGGAGGTCGCAAATACCTTTAGTGCATTCTTCACGTCCATTGCTGAAGTAACTTTAAAAAATAACCAGGAAAAATCAGAAAAACATATTCTAGCCCCTAAGTTAAACATTGCATATCCTCTTACGGCATTGACACCCACGACAGAGAAAGAACTTGCCGAGATTATCACTACAATGAGGAGCAAGTCCTCATCAGGACTAGATGGATTCTCTTCCAATATTGTAAAGCATTGTCTGCAAGAGCTACTGACCCCCTTTCTTCACATCGTCAATCTCAGTCTTTCCTGTGGCTCCTTTCCCAGTGGACTGAAGATTACTAAGGTCATACCACTGCACAAAAATGGAAACAAACATGAGCTTGGAAACTTTAGACCGATTTCCCTGGTCTCCACGTTTTCAAAGATAATAGAAAAAGTGGTCCTAGTCCGAGTTGAGGATCATCTGAACAAGAACGATATTCACCTTGAAAATCAACATGGCTTCCTCAAGAAAAAATCAACGTCGACAGCTTTGGTGGACTTAGTGGAGGATTTCCATGAACACCTGGAGGATAGTGAAAACATCATTGGTCTTTATCTCGACCTTAGCAAGGCCTTTGATTGCCTCGGTCATGACGTAATCCTCAGCAAGCTTGAAGCAATTGGATTCCATAGTCGGGCTTTGGCTTGGTTTGAGAGCTACCTGAAAGGTCGTAAACAACTTGTTGAACTGAAGAGAAAGTCAAACGGAGGTTGTGCAAATATCAGGTCGTCCATGCTACCCGTCTGCCGAGGTGTCCCCCAGGGCTCGGTGTTGGGTCCCGTATTATTTATACTTTTTACACTGGATCTTCCCATATACACTCAGAAATTCAGCAAGGCAATTATGTATGCGGATGACACTGTCTTGGTAACATCCTGCAAAACTGTTGAAGACCTTGAAATAAAATCATTTATTTCCCTCAACCTAGCCATCGAGTACTGTTCGGGTAACGACTTGGTTTTCAACGAAAGCAAAACTAAACAGCTGATAATGGGTAAAGATAAGGACGACATATCAGGCCTCCCAAACATCCTCTCCGTTGATAATTTAAAGCATCTTGGAATCATATTAGATGCCAACCTTAAGTGGGACGAACACATTGACGCCCTGTGCAAGAGATTGAGCAGTGGTATTTACGCTTTAAGGCGCATTAAGGCCACCGGCACAACTGAAGCGGTTAAAATGACCTATTCCGCTCTCATAGACAGCCACATACGCTATGGTATAGTGCTTTGGGGGGGCACCGCTCAAAAAAATCTGAATCGTGTCCTAGTCTTGCAGAAAAAGGCTGTAAGGATGATGGCTGGTTTGGAGTGGAGGGTCAGCTGCAGACCTGCTTTTCTTGAGTGGAGAATTTTAACAGTGGGTTAATATTTACATCCTGGAAGTCATAATAATGGCCTGTAAAATGAGTCCACCACGGAATAGAGATGTACACCAACACTTCACACGCCATGCCAGTGATTTCAACCTGCCATCTCATCATAGCAGAAGATACGAGGGAAAGCCTTCCTACATAGGAGCCAAGCTATACAACTGTTTACCTGAAGAAATCAAGAGGTCCAGTCCAGAGAAGCTGAAGAGAGTACTCCATCGATGGCTTCAGCTGCACCCGTTCTACTCTGTGGAAGAATTTCTGAATTGGCGTACTTAGTGAAAAAAAAATGTAATTTGATATAGGGAAATTATATTGTAATTATTAACACTATTTCAATCTTTAATATTGTAAATAAAGTAATTCTCTCTCTCTCTCCTCTCTCTCTCTCTCTCTCTCTCTCTCTCGTCTCCTCTCTCTCTCTCTCCTCTCTCTCTCTCTCTCTCTCTCTCTCTCTTCTCTCTCTCTCTCTCTCCTCTCTCTCTCTCTCTCTCTCTCTCTCTCTCTCTCTCTCTCTCTCTCTCTCTCTCTCTCTCTCTCTCTCTCTCTCTCTCTCTCCTCTCTCTCTCTCTCTCTCTCTCTCTCCTCTCTCTCTCTCTCTCTCTCTCTCTCTCTCTCTCTCTCTCTCTCTCTCTCTCTCTCTCTCTCTCTCTCTCTCTCTCTCTCTCTCTCTCTCTCTCTCTCTCTCTCTCTCTCTCTCTCTCTCCTCTCTCTCTCTCTCTCTCTCTCTCTCTCTCTCTCTCTCTCTCTCATCTCTCTCTCTCTCTCTCTCTCTCTCATACAACTTGCAAAACATATTGCCACACGTGAAAACCACATAAAACTAAATTATTGTACTGACATACAGGGTACCAACTGTCTTGTTACACCACATAATATTATTTATTTAATTAATATACTATAACAACATCTAGGTGAATTGTATTCAATGAAAATTGTGATGTTTTAACTTATCCATTTGAAGAATATCCCAGCTAAAACGGCAGAGGTTATCCGTGGTGCTCTGTTCATTGGTCGGAAGAAGACTGAATGTTAACTTAGCTATATTTTCAGTATCAACTTGAAGCCAAATTACTTACAATGCCACTGTCCGAAAACATTTTTCAAAGGTATTAGGTTTTAACATTTTGTTTTCATGGTAACTAGGAATAATTATTGTTTGTTAAGAAATAGAACAAGCGTAAAGCTCAAATTAGTCATATACATTCTTTTAGGAAGAGAGAATTAATTACACAAGGACAATGAATAAATGCATATTTATTTCCTCATAGAGATAAAAATCACACATATATACAAAAAATTCGTCTGAGCATTACTAAAATGTTTTTATCATTAGTAGTCATAGTGGAAACAAGTTGAGTGCATCATTTTGACACATGACAGAGTATCATATTTTGCTATAGTTATAAAATTGCATCTAATCTTAGTGAACTCTGTTACGTAACATGTGGTGTAGAGTACATCAACCTCGAATATTGAGAAATATTTGGAGAGTTAACAATTCGTGTTGTCAATTCATAAGAGGTTCGGATTCCCTGTAAAAATGTCTTTGTTTCCGCTGAGAAAATCACAATACAATACCGGTCATACACATCATTTTATTAGTTTTCTAACAGCCATTGATTAGTTTACTTCTATTTTTAGCGTATATATTGTAATACTCGTGTAATAAAATATATATAATTATAGATTACATAAATGTAAAATAATAAATGATAAACACTTCTGGCATTTTTATTTTGGAAATGAACACTTTAAAAATATAATTCCTTTTAATAATGAAATTTGTAAAAATAACAATACTTGCATCTGTGAATAAATAAAATTAATATGTATCTGAACGAAACTGCGTATGTTAAATGCATTCCATCAAAGTTGGACAGTTTATTTCACACAAACTTCAATTATAAATGTATAAAAATGATATGGCGTTGTGCAAACATTGAAATATATTCACATTAGTGCTCAGGGATATCGTTAAAAAATGTTTTATTGAGTGCACATTCAGGCCAGTGTAAATAAACGGTTTCACATCTCTGCAAAAAAAAACAACAAAAAAGTTTGATTCAGCCACACCTTGCCCATCCTATAACTGTTTTAATGAATGGAAAGTGATAAAACAGTTTCTCTTGGTTTTATTACAGCATACAAGTTGAAGAAATATGTCCACTATCCATTAACAGTAAAAGCTCGAGATGTGTTGAAAGTTTGTAGTTATGGAGACTAAAATGTTATCACACGTTTGTCCAGCATGTATTTGAGGAAAAGCCAATATATGCCGACTATGCCAGGACAAAACGTATTCGGTTGAAAAAGAGATTGTTTAATTAGTTTTATTTTGCGTTCACTTAAAATATCACCTCGTACTAGATGGTCGGGGTACGTAATTATTTATTTACGTATTAAATTTAAAATGGCACAAATACGGTCACTTTAAATTTTAGTATTTCGTCCAATTGGAGCCAATGATATAATGCTAGATTCAAATCACTATCAAGAATCTTTATTCTAATTCGTAACTTTAATTTCAAGTTCAAAAACGTGTATTATAGAAATATACTGTACAGTGCATACTCCACGAGTTCTGTTGATTTCGTGTGGAATATCAACTTAAAGGTATGCGTGTGTAAGTTCAGTGGTACAGAGGCAACATTATAGTTTTTGATGATGCATAGTTTTATCTACACTAAGGATAACCTAAGGCACAGTATTCAGTTACCAGATACTCCCTCTACAGAAGATTACAATCACCTGTTTCTCTGACATTTAACTAACTGTAATTCATTAGATACTTACTTGGTGGGAAAGCTTTCCAGAGGAGTCTTATACCCCGTCGCTTTAATTTAATTATTTATAGGGATCTTTATATTTTTTATTAAGAGAATTGTGAATCAATATAATAACTGAATTGTAAGATTGTGATCCTTCCAGCAGTGCTGAATTTCTTGTCAATCCGGGTTCGAGGAATGCCTAGAAGCTTCCTTTTGTATCTAGGTATTGAGCATAAGTTACAGGTCTGGGTTGGATAGGTACCATCCAATTCAGACATTGTGTTTGCTCAATTTTGATTGGCCAGTGTTAGGTTGATTAGATGAAGGGAGGGACTTATAGATCCTTCCGGTGGATTCAACCACGTTTTCGGGGGATTCTTTGCTGTGTGCTCAGAGAGAGAAGTTCGTGTAAAGTGATAGCCTACTCTTGCCGTATTGATTTTTCGGTAGGAAGGTTGAGTATTAAGATAAAAATTCTTTTCAAAATTTAAAAGTTTCTTTTTTCAATTGATTAATCTATAATAGTTATTTTTGTTAGTTGGTGAAGTCTTCAGCAGATGTGTGAGGTACTGTGAAGGTTATAATTTAACATTTAAATAGAAAATTACTTGATGATATTTTCCTGTTCAATTTGGTTAAATCAGGAATAGCCTACTGAAAAAGAAAATTCATTTTATGTTCTGAGATTCTATATATATATATATATATATATATATATATATATATATATATGTTAACAAGTTCCTAAATTTAACATTCAAAGCCAAGCGGATAATTCTGGATAATTCAATAAATTGTAAATCGGAAATTTACAGAAAAATAAGTAGTTTGAAATTGATACAATATTGAGTTTAACTGGTTGGACATTGTCTTTGTTCATATATTAAATATTAATATTACCTTAATTTGTTTGATTTTTATTTTGAGAAGAAGTTTTATTTTATTATTTGTTTCATTTTATATTTGAAGAAGATTATTTTATTTTGAAGTTTAATGAAGATTTTTATTTTAAGATTGTGTTGAAAACATTAGCACTGAGAACTTGAAGGACACAATTATTGAATGATTGATTGATTGTTAATTTTAAGACTGGACTTGTGAACTTTTGATGGGTTAAAAATATGAAATAAATGAGAATAAATTCAAAGTAAAAAAGATAGCTTGGCGTTGCTGTATTATTGTTTATTGTGTATAGTTTCGAATTCCGACATCCACTCGTTCCGGGGACATCTTTTTCAAGAGGGCACTTACTTCTCTTTACAGCTACCACAGCTGTATTCCCAGACTTATGAGAGAAGGTAATGAGGTTTCAGGTGGTGTGGAATTTTTTGGATCCTCTTATCAGTCATTTCGATCGTGCTTGGGGAGGCTACTATGACGGGCAACTGTGTTAGTTCTTAATTTGTTGTTGTTTAGCTGTTTACTGTTATTATTATTGTGTTCATATTATATACGTGTTATTATTGTTGTCCAGATTCCTATATATATATATATATATATATATATATATATATATATATATATATATATATATAATATATATATATATATATATATATATCATAACACTATTGACCCTAAAGTAACCCACCATTATTATTTTTATTATATAATTTTTGTTGTTTAGCTGTTTCTGTTGTTATTATTATTGTGTCAGATTTATACATGTTATTACTGTTGTTCAGATTATATAAATATCATCTCACTATAGACCATAATGTAACTCGCCATTATTATTATATAACTTTTGTTGTTAGCTGTTTCCGTTGTTATTATTATTGTGTTCAGATTCTATACGTGTATTATTGCTATATAATAATTTTTGTTATTTAGCTGCTACTTTTATTATTATCTCGCCCAGACTCTTTACGTATTATTATGGTTGTTAACTTGCAATAATTATTGTTGTTCAGATTCCATGGATAAACCTTATTATCCATGTTACACTACTGTTAGCAGATTCCATGTTACACTCATTATAAAACTTATTTTAACTCACCATAATCCTTTATGTTATTATTGTTATTTTTCTCTGATTGTGTTTTGATTAATATTAAGTAAAATGCTTGGTTATGGATAGCTGCCACCTTTGTTATAAGTTATGTTGTACAAAATGGTTTACCGTTGAAATAAATAAATAAATAAAAGAAAACCAAAAAGTTTTTCATAAAAGATTTTTTTCTAAAATACGTCGTTTTCTGCCTACGGTTTGTTTGTGATTTTACATTAGGTTCGTTTCCAAGCAACAAATAAAGTTTACCCAATACAAATTTAAATTTACAAAGTATCGTATACTATTAAGAAGTCATAATAACCAAAAAATTAATTATTTTTTAACCTAATATAAAACTTAGAGCACTCGTGAGAAGAGTAGATTCAATAAGAATGTTAAGTTCGGCTCCAGTTCACCTTCCGTTTAGTGCAGAGTCTGAAGTCTAACGCTGTGACAGATTTGACTTCTGGAAGAACCTCACAATGAACTCTCCACATCGTTTCGACATCACAGACACCTGGACTACAAAAAAATGTAATCAAGATGAAGTGGTGTTTTCATTGTCTCATCAAGTGTTACAACTGAGTGCACTAGGATATTTCTGAGATGATCTCAAATCATAGCTGAGCAACCGAGTTTTCTACATGTTACCGTAGAGTAATGGTGGGACTGTGGAATTGCACTAAGTGGAAGGTGAACTGGAGCTAAAGTAAACATTCTTAATAACTTAAAACGTTTTTATTGTATATCATAAGTTTATTTTAATTTTCGATTTCTATCGTTTCATCAAGATTGGATATAAATATCTTTACGTTATGTAATAATGTTTCAAGCTTATCACTACAACAATGAAATCAGAAGTCCAGAAATAATTCTAAACCGTAGAAAATCGCTTAACACCAACGTTTGTTTTGTTAAACATTTAATAAAAGTATTTGAATTGCCATTGACTGCCGAGTACGTACAAATTCCTGGTGTATTTCAAGTGGTGTAACAAGACTCAATTATATGTAGTGAAAAGTTTATACTGCTATGGTGTTAAGAGGTCATTCATAAAATTGAGCTTTCAAATGACTGTATTTTCCGAATTGTGAAAAACAAATTTAATGCGTAACTAATTCACGGAAAACCCTACAACTTCTTTTGTGTTTTATAATAATCTTTAGATTTTTGTACATTTTGTATGCAGGATGTACTTTTTATGAAATGCAATTTTAAAGTGTATGACAAGAGGGGATTTTATTTTTTTAGTAAGAACATTTTTATTTGTGGTTTCTTACAATAATAGTTTATATAAAACATTTCAAACTTCTAGCTTTAATTTTTTTTTTCTTTGTAAAACAAGTTAATGTAAAAAAACACACTTACGGGCGGACTAAAAGCGATGCGTTTTAAAGCATGTTTTTGTGGGAAACATTTTGGTTTGTTAGGACCTCAGAAACAAACTTTTAAAGTATTTTAATTAAATTCAGTATAGCATCCATGCGTCCAATAAAAAAAATATACCATTTCATATTTATATTTAATCTTAAAATATAAAACTCGTATTGCCTTCCTTTTTCAAGACACTTTTTCTCAATAATGAACTATTATTTATTATAACTCGATAGTATAAGGATGGTAAAAATTAGTGTTAAGTTGTACAGGCTACTTATTATATAGGATCTTTAACGAATAAAAGAAATCATAGTTAATAAAACTAAATAAATACTAAATCATCGATAAGCCTGTATTGGTTCATAGACAGTAGGGCTGGAGGCAGAGGTTTGGTGCGGGAGAATGCAAAAGCGTACTTTGCTTGTCTAACCAAGCGAGAGTGTGTCACTTCAATGGAAACTCTGTTTACCTCATAGATTAGAACGCTCCAAGCGATTTTACTATTGCTTTGTTCAGTTTCTGTAGTTTATCAAACGGAATGGGTATAATATCATTAAAAGAACACCATCATGAGGAGATATCATTTAAAATTTCAAAAGAGATTTTCCAACAGTAGTTCTCTTATCTCTACATCATATTTGTGTATGATATATTTGTAGGCATGGTGAACATTTTATACCATATAATAAATCTACCATATCACATATATTTGCCTCCAGAAACATTTAGTAACATCTGTAACTATTTTGCTGAAATTCTCCAACAAAGACCAAACACAAAATATGGTTTTTGGTTATTGAAAACAATTCTCTACTCTTGCTTAATCATTAACCAAATTTTAAATGTCATCTTTTGAGGTGCAGTACTTAAGATAACATCCAAAAAAGGGAACACAAAACTGCATTCAAGGAAACATCAGCATTCAAAATTCATGGCTAACATGAAGAATTAAGGATGGGAGTGTTGTCTGTCATTTCCATTTGCTCTATTGAGTAATTTTACTCCACTCTTAAAGACTCGTGAAATATTCACAACATTTTTGTAACTAAAACATTTAAAAAAACTTGATCAGGGACAGAAACAGAAAATACCACATTTTTCATGTTATATACAACCCCATTTACACCGAATATTTGTGTATTGAGCATATGATCACGTAAAATTCTTAAAAAAAAAACAACTAAACCATTCTCTTATTTAACCTTATAGTAATTTACATCACAATTCATAACTGTAATAACAAATCTTACCATTTTTCCTTTTGGTATTTTGTTAACGAAGGTATAGATTCAGTTTTTTTTTTCAAAAACAAAAATAAAGAAAGAGTCTGATAGTTATTTTTTTCAAACTATTACTTTCAAGAGTGTTATGAAACTGATTAGCCTTGCGATTCCAGGCATGAATAAACGATGACACAGCGTCCCACCTCAGCCGCTTTGACAAAAGTGTCATATTTTCCTTGCCGTAGCACATTTCCCTGGCACTTATATTAATACAGCTTGCCAATAAAGGATGATAAGGCGTTCTACCTTAGCCGCTTTGACAACGTTTCATATGTTCTTTGCCGTAGCAAATTTGCCTGGCACTTATTATCACAGCTAACCAGTAAAGGATGATACGGCATCCAATTTCAGGCGCTTTAATTCAAATGGAAACTCAATTCATGTTAGTTTTTAGTTTGACACATCAGGTTAATCTATATCGGTTCTAAATAACTAAAAACGATTTGTTTGCTATTTGAAACATATTAGAAATTAACGACGAAAAGTAAAAGTTTTTAAAATGTAATGTTAAAAATTAGGCTAAGAAATGAGAACAAAGTGTAAATACTAGGAAAACAATTATTGATTGATTTAAATCAATTAGTAATATTTTGACTTTAATGTGGTGTACTGCATACATAACAAATATCATTCAATTCGGCACCTGGACTTCAGGCATTCCAACTAATTCGTTTGAAGCTCAGCACGAACATTGCAAACACTCCGGATACTGAGCAAATTACTGTGTTTAATTATGCATTCAAACGCTTTTTTAACACAGCCTTAACTTATCATATCTATAATAGAGGAACAAAACTTGCAATGTAGGTGTTAGCATGGCTTTATAACAATTGCTTGTTAAGGATAATCCTAGAATAAAGACGTATGGAATCGTAGAAGCTATGCATGCTGATGACAAAAAGTTATATTTGCATGTAACGCTGTGGCAGTAGTACTTGTAAAATGCATTTTCATGGACTGCGACGGACGGGAGTTGTCTATTTTGTTAAAAGAAGCTAGGTAGAATTGCGATGAGCGCGAGTTTGTTAGTGTAATAATAATGTCTGTATCGCTTTTAAACAACTTCTGACATTGTATTGCAATCTTCAACTTCAACACATTTTTTTTTTAAACCATGTATACGTTTAAAACATTCATACAGACACATCCATTCCGACATCAGATCCAGCTGTTGAATTTTGATTTTAAATTTCCCAGCGGCTCATCATGAATTCTTCAATAGAGTAAAACGCTTTAGACACCAGAAGGCGCTAGATATGAGTTTTAAATTGATTTGTGTTGTTTGAACTTTTCACACTTTTGGGGAGCCTTTTGATTAGTATGACACCAACTTGTTGCGGGTGGTGTTGAGACAACGTCAGTCTTTGCTGATGTGTTCTGAAGTTGTCTCTGCCTCTGGTTTTATATTTGTGAACTTCCCTGCCACGAACCAAGACATACTTGGAGAAGCAGTACATGAGCACCTCAGAATATAGAGGAAGGGTAAAATCAGCAATCCCAACTCCCTGAAAGATTCCTTGAAAGACTCTCTAAAGTTTAACTTTCCAATTACTCTTACAGCTTTCTTTTGGAGTTTTAAAAAATAGCTCCATTTTTCTTTTGGAACAACCTCCCCAGAGTCTTATTCCATACACTAAATGTGCATGGATAAAGCCATAATAAGCCATCTTTAAGACTCTTGGGGAACAGTAAATTTCTAGTTTTCGCAATGTGAATATGCCTGAGGAAGCTTTAGCACATATTTTATCTACATGATCGTTCCAGGTCAGTCCCCTATCAAGGAGCATTCCCATAAACGTCATTTAATTAGTTTTCTCCAAAAGGTCCTCACCCACAAAAACAGCAGGCTGCTCTGCATCTGACTGTCGGAGAGAGAAATGAACAACTTTTAATTTCGACTGGTTGGTTTTCAAGTGTCTTAGCGGAAGCCCAATAATTTAAACCGATCTTACAACACATTGATTTATCGACAAGATTAGTTCGAATTTATTGAGTAACTCTTAAGTTCACAGACACAGACTTAGAATGTTCATGTTATTAATCTTTTTTTCAAATTACAGTATGACAAACCTTGGACAAATCTTTCGTGTGGAGGCATAACAAATTCTTGTATCGTGCTATCTGGCAGATACAAAAAAAATATTCCATATCTTTGAAAGTCCTATACAGCGCAAATCCTTAACCTCTTTCCATTTGTAAATCTTATCCTCTCCTGGGCACGATTTTTTTCAATTTAGTATTGTTTGTAATCTTTGTATTCTACAAACCTATCACATCCCCTGAGCCTGATTTAAACTCTGATATTGTTACGCTTGTGTATCTGTCTATCGTTATGATTACGCTTACAATTATTACAGGCTCTTTACAAAAATTACAATGGAAAAGTCGAGTTTTTGCAAGGGTGAATAGTTAAAGGCAGTAAAAAAACTATTAAAATAGATTATTTCACGATTACTGTAAATGCCTTGAACAGAACATAAATAATGTGTCACAACCGTTGCATGGTAGAAACAGATAGACAGCTTGCTAGTGCCACTGGAATCGGGCACGCCGCAACGTGGGGTGGCATTGCTTTTACCAACATAGAGAAAAATCTATGAATTTCAAGAGGATGTGGAATATACATTCTGAGGAATGACGTTTGTATCAGGTTAGTTGTTTAATGAGAATTACGCGGAGACCTAGGCCAACATGTCTCCCATATTACAATTCTGGATGTTGTATGTATAACTTTAAGCAATTTTGGACGGTTTGAGCGTTTTCCGATATAATAGCCAGGTTTCAATGCTCGTTGAAATTTGAGGATATATCCATAGGAAAACAAATGTTTTTCGCGAAGCTAATCTGTATGTCTTATAACTACAAGGAAATCAGTTAAAATACTTAATTTATTGTTTATCTGATAGGCCGGAGACCCGGAGCCTACAAACTTTACACAGAACCGTTAGAAATGTCTAATGGAACCATTGAATTTGACATAAGTATAAACATTTTATAAGTCAAAGTTCGATTAAGAACAATTAATGACATTACTTTTGATCACAACGGTGGTGATCTAGGGAATCTTATATGAAGTCTTATAGAAGTCTTATATGAATCGATTAGATCAAAACTAGTATAACAAATCCATTACAAAAATTCTCATTGAGCATTAGATGAGGACAAGGTGTAGTGTATCAGTTTCAATATCTTATAGTACACTATTAACCTGGACATACGTTAATCTACTCACAATAGATATAGGTCTAGGTTAGATCGAGTGACTTAGGCTGGATTAGATTTTTATTTAAATTCAATGAGGTGGATGATAAATTTTGATTACCGATGTTATTTTAATGAACGCTATTGAATTAAATGGAAGATGATATAATTTTCATCACAGCAGAGAAAAAGTATCTTATAAATGTTTTGGAGGGCAAACTTTCTTACATATTTTTTGCCTACCCAGATACAGATACTGTTGTTCATATACAATATTTCTTTGTTTTTTATTATTTGATAAAAGAAAAGTCACAAGTATCCAATAATTTTATTTTTTTCACACGATAACTTTCGACGTCAATGATGCTATAATCGTCAGGTATTAATCAACAATTTGAAATAAAATAAATATGTTACAGTTTAAAACAATTATTAGCTATTTCTTAATTTGTATTATATATTAAATTTGGCCTCGTCTGTATTCATTAAAAATGCATCGCTACTCTGAGGTAATACGTGTTTAAAATATTGTGTTTTTGTAATATATTAGATTATAATTTACTTATTTAATTAAATATATAATTTAACTCTTAAATTAAAGACAACGAGAATAAAATTTGTAAGATATATTTGAAGATAGGGAAGGGGTGTTTGGTAATCCAGGTACATTTGCAGGACGGCAATACATTATACAGCACATCTGCATAAACAAAGATAAGACAGGCAGACAGGGTAGGGTCTGGTTAGTGTAAGTAAACAGCTTGTAAACCCCTAGCTTTGTGAACCAAATGATCTCGCTATTCCTCTTGCTAAATAATTCTTAAAGTTTAGTTCATAAACTATTGAAACAACACAACAAAATAAAAATGTATGAAGATGCAGCGTGACATCTTTAAACACCCATACACTGCCTATGGCCTTACCCATGATTAAAAATAAAACAATGATAAATCCAAGAAAGTTAAGACAATTATAGTTTCATATCTAGAGCAAATATTGGATATAGATTAAAGCAACGGAAAAATATGACGTTCAAATATATATATATTATATATATATATATATATATATATATATTTATTTATTTATATATATATATATATAATTTAAATAAACATGGAATCACAAAAATAACCTACTGCGCCGGTAGTCGAACCCCGAATTTATTGAAATAAAATAAGGTTATGGCCATTTATGCTAATTCACTGTGTGTGTGTATATATATATATAAATATTTATATATATAAATATATACATTTTACCCGGCAAGTGAGAGATCCGGGTTCGACTCCCGGCTGAGCAAGTACTTTTTGTGATTCAATGTTTATTGAAATTAAATTAGGCTATTGCCACTTATAAAAAAATGTTGTAAATCTAAAAAATTCATTTGACAGGTATTTGGTCTCCTGATCATATATTAGTTTGGTTATTTAAACGCATATGTGACAGATACGGCCAAATACAATATAATTGAATCGTAAAAAGTAAGAGCTCTGTGGTGTAATGGTAGCACATTCACCCGGCAAGTGAGAGATTTGGGTTCGGCTCCCGGCGGAGGAAGTACTTTTTGTGACTCAATGTTTATTGTAATTATATATATATATATATATATATATATAAATTTCAATAAAAAAAAAAAATATATATATATATATAGTAAAGGATAACTGTCTATAAGGTGAAACCAAAGTTTATTAAATCAGTTACGGAATATTTTAGTTTGTTTAGATCAGTAGTATATTTTAGTGTTCATTTTACAAAAACTCAGATTTTAACACCGTAAAATCTTTTAATTTAAAGGTTATAATAAAATTATCAGCGAAATAAACGTTAGTAATTATAGATTTTTAACTAAACACGTAACACATTATTACTGATCATATACATGTAACTAATAATTTATAATCAATTTCAGTATGTTTCAGATTCATTATTTCGTAGAAAAATAATATTAAACTTGTATTAATGGTTTTTGTAATCACAGTAGCTAGGCCAATGACAAACTAAACTAAGATTACTCTAGGTTCTTTAAAGTTTCAGTATTTTATGGTTAAACTTAAGTTTTTACTATCCATTGCCTTTTAACTGCAAAGGGTAATCTTCCATATTTAAAGTATGGACAAACTTTATATGCCACAAGAAACTTTTAAATTGCTTTCTGTTTTAACGTTCTCTTTTAGTCTTTAGTCAATAATTTAGTAGTTGTTATATTTTTCACGTTTATATAAAATTCATTGTATTCCTTGATTGTGAGTGTAATTGATTAATTGATTTATGTGCGAACAATCAATTTCGTAGGTAGGTTTTTAGCAAAAAAAGTCACAAGTCATATGTATGTAGATGACAAGGGATATGCTGCCTGTCATATACGAGGTGATTATTTAAAACTGTTACTAATCAATTTTACAATATATACGAAACCGTGTATCAAATTAACAAATCAGCATTCAGTAATCATGATTAGTTATTTTATAATAATGTTTTAAAAATTTTAGATTATTTTAAAAACGATCTACAAAGAAAGTGAAATAAATTAAATAATGCCCTGGATTATTTACCTCAATTATTTAGTTAAAAATATATCACAATACACAAGATAAAAAATTCAACAATAAAATATAAAAATAATATCAAATTTAACGTATTATAAGAGTGTATCTATAGGTATTTATTAGGTTTTTGCTTTGTCTGATCGAAGCCCATTAGGAATTCCTAGTGATACCAATAGCTGGTTTTGCCATATTATCTCTTATTGCTTACCAGTTATTAGTATGTAAGACACATTCAGATCAGGTTGACACAGTAACTGGACTACCCTAATAAATAGTCTGTAAATCATAGTTTTCTGATTCTTGTAATAACTTGTTTTATGATTTTTATAAGTAAGTATGACAAAGTAAGTAGTGGATGGACTTTTTATCTGCCTTAGAATAATTTTAAATTTATTTTAAACTATGGAGTTATATTAAAATTAAAATTTAATTGCCTACTAAATTTTATAGATTGACATTAAAGGCCTCTCTTTGATAGTCATTACAAATGCCAATATAATTTTTAATTGAAATGGTTTAAATTGAATTGACACATTTGTGGGTTTAATAGGAATCTGTGGTGGTAATATATTTTCACCTTGGAATGTTCCATTTAAAATTACGGCTTTTACAATATTTGTCACTAACTTTTTAATACCTAATCTCTTGACGTTGCACAACCGTTGTTTGCTTAAGATACAAAATAACTGGAGATCCAACGTTTAACTGTAAATTATGCGGTGGCATGCTTGGTAAATCTAATGTTTAAAAAGTTTAAAAGTTTCTTAGTTTAAAAACTAAAATTGCCAAATATTCGGGTTAGGATTTGTAGATAGAGTTCTAAGTAATTATAACAAAATTCCTTTCTTCCTTTTGTGTTTTGAAAAGGAATAATAGAAATAAAACAACTAGATTATTTAAAACGCTTTATTATAGAATTGAAATTTTATAAATAACAGTTAACAAATATATTTACAACATCAGCCTAGGGCGTTTGGGAAGCGATTGAACTTCTTGGTCGTTGAGTGATTTCCTCTTTCTTGATCTGATGAAGAGATCGCGGTAGTGTTGTAAAACTCTTACAGCCGATATATCAAGCGAGTTTCCTGGAATATATAAATAGTCGACATTAAACAATGATGAATAATGAAATTGAATAGCAAACAGATGCCTTACCGACAAAACGAGGATATTCTTGAAAAGTGTTTTTGATAATCATCACCGAAGGCCTGTTACTTAGTAAACCATCACGGTTTCTTCCACTGTTGTCCACCATAATAGCAGCGAGGCGCTTCGTCCTCAGATGTCTCAAATAACGCCTTATCCTGTGTCGGATAGTCTTGTCACTCTTGCAGATTTTCAACCAACTCCTGCTCACACATCCCGCATTCAAGAGATCTTTTTCTGGAAGCAGCCTAAAATGAAAGAGAAATTTATGTAAATTGTTTGACAAAAGAAACACTCAGTGATAAATGTATTGTAATAGTTCACATGTAAACTGTTCAGTGTTAATGTAATGGAGACTTACCTTAAGACTTCAACCCCCATCTCAGATGGTAGCCACGAGAGCATATCAAATGAATCTGGTTGTAAAATATTGACGGCTAAAAACTCGAGAAGAGAATATAAGCTGGCCATTTTCTAACTAACTAACGTCCTCACTGGTTCACTGTTTGAAGACATACTGAAGTGAATCACCTAAACGTTTACCACTTGGGCCAGCCGTGACGAAGGAACTCGGTCGGCCGTGATGATTACAATTTTTTACCGCAATTTATCATACTATTTAGTAGATTACATCTAAATAGTTGTCACCTTGATATTATATAGTATCCTGTTCCAAAAACGAAATCAATACCGTCTCAATTTCTTTGAATTTAACCAATGGGAAGATACCAGAAACGACATGGTTGCCACTCGAAAATTCATTGGTCTAAGCCTTAGTTCTTTTTAATGATATACAACGTCAAGATATAGGTTTTGTATACGTGTTTTTTAAAAGGAAAATAATGACATAAAAATAAACTCTCATTCTATTCTGTGGGAACAACACATGCATCAAGGCACATTAATGTTTTAGAGTGAACAACCTGGAGTGATGCCATTAGCGATTTCGCTGAGCGCTCTTCTACGTATCGTATATACACGTCTGCTCTGTACTCTATAGGCTTTGTTCTACACAAGATTAATGTACTGGTACACTTAGTGCAGTGCATTCAATGTATACAGTACGCATAGATGTAGATCCTTTAAAAATGTTAAATGATTTTGTATCTATATTTTAATTACTAAAACAAAGATACACTTTTCATAGAATAAATAAATAATAAAGATAAACATTTTAAAGAATCCTGAATTTGTTTATAGACATATTTTCCTAGCCATTAGGTGTATCTCCCACAAGAGCAATAGATGGAGTGCTCGACGTAGGTCCAAGGGTATCGTAGCAATAGAAACCTCTGCAAGAACAGTGGATAAACAATCATCTCTGCAAAGGCAAAGGTTTTTGTCGATCTATTTCTTGATTCAGTGTCAGCATGTAAACTATAACAAAAAACCACGCCATATGAATTTGATGAATCGTTAAATAGAAATACTTCTTTACATTTTACACAGAATTGAATAAAACTATTAACGTTCGGGGAATTAAAAAGTTTTTAAAACTAATTAAACATTGTTAGTTACGTTTTTAATTTTGTGTCAAAATTTCATTGTAATTTTTTGAATTTAGATGCAATTTTAGAAAATGTAAACTCGTTGGGTTTTTTATGGCAAAAATGAAAATAATGCTTATTTGGAGAAACTGGAGACAAACCTGCGACAGAATTTGTGGCAAATCAATTTCAAAACTAATTTCCCCATCACTACTTTTCACCAATATTAGGAATAATTTATAACCCGTATTATATATAAGATTGTATTTCTCTTTAACCGAAAACCAATTTGTGTCTTATGTGAACACAACCTACTATTATGTGAAATCAATAGAACATTAAAGATTTTTGGTTTCTTCTAAGAAAGAAATTATCAATATCCAGCCCACAAGTTATGATTTACATTTAAGTGTTTATATCCTGTAGCTATATTAGAATGTATACAAAATGAACTTTATCAGTTGCTTTAGGTCCTTATATAAATTATTTTGTCTAGTACTTTACAGAAAAAAATAGCTTGTCACAATAAAGAGATATAACAGTGGTATATGTTATAGCAATAATGGACTACGTAATCAAAACACAAAATTATTGACCCCATTTCTGAATAATATCGCTTACCATAGTCCAGAATGATAATTAATCATTGAATCACAGTTTATATGAACCATATGAAACTGTTTTGTAATTGTTTTCAGTTATCTGTATTCAGATGAAATTTAGTATACGTATATTATACTTTTTAGGGAGACGATAACTAGGGAGTATAAATTGGGCTATTTAACTAACCATATTTTAAAAAATTATTCATTGCTTAATTTAGCTTGAATTAATCTAATTTGTGAGTATATAATGAAAGGATATTATTTATAAAAGTGGTGGTTTATATAGAAAAATTGTAATTAAAATGATTAAAACAGTTTAAATTACTACATTATAGAAAAATGGTTAAATACTGTTAGCTTGTGATAACACGCTTAAACATTTCCTGACAGTTTTATATTATGGTTCTTTTAATATATGAAGCCAAAAGTAAATAAGGTTTACGTGAAGTTTTCGAAGTTTTTTTCATATTCCAGCTACTACTTAAGTATTTTACTAGTGATTTTGTAAATATTAAAGCTATTGCAATACTTGTTTTACATTTACTTCTAAAATGAACTAAAAAACGAAAAAAAGAACGTTTTTTGAAATTTTAAGCGGTACTAGCCCCTTCATGTAATTGAGAAGAGAATCTAAATATATTCATCGACTAAATATATATGAATATAAAACCTTATATATATACATATATATATATAATAATGAATAGATAATTAAAAACTTTGGTATTGGTTTTGATGCATTTTAATTCTAGAGGACATTTATTAGACATCGCGTCGTTACGTAAGACTACATCACATTTCTTCGTTCCGAATATCGCAGCGATGTACCAGCAGACGTTTCACTTTAAAATAACTTATCTTATTGGTAGAGCGAATATGCAGCACCTTCAGTAAGTATCTCCTCACTTATCATTGGCCTTTCCACTGGCACTTAAGTCACTAAACGCAACTGTTGACTTAATGATTGCAGCTTTAAGCCTTAACCTATAAATACGTTACAAGCATGTTTACTGATGTTGACTTCCCATTTACTAATTAACTCACTGAAGAAGCTTTGATTACGTTCATAACCAATAAAAATTCTTCAAGTATCTGTACATAGAGTGTAAATTTAAATTTTCAGAATATTCAATGTTTCTTAGTCTCAAGGTTTTATTTAACGAAATTGAATTTAAATTGATTTTATTAAGGCAGTGTTTATTGTAACTTACGTATTTTCAAAGAGGCTGACTTTTCACTTGCACGGAATGTAAATTTATTTAATTAAACGTATTTCTTGAGGGTTAAATAGTCTATAATAAAACGTTATACCTTATTATAAATTGATTTTTCTGACATATCTTTTAACTATTTAAACTCTTAGTCTATGAAGGTCTCACCACTGCTTTATGTTTTCTTTACTGATAAGAATTTAATCTGTCAGAATGGATGACATCGACTTTAAGCAGAGTCAAAACTTGAGTCGTTGACGTAAAACTCTAGCGCTAATTAGTTAAGCTAATTTGGTTTTTGTGCCTTGCTTATCAGTTAGAACCAAAAGTTTCAGTACAAAACCTTTTTATGACTTTCATTATGTAAGTAACCTTCAGATAATTTTCATTATAACTTTGCCTCTTTAATTTATGGGCTCGTAACCCAAAGTTTGTATGTAACTTACCTCCTTATTAAGTCTGACCACTTTAGAAAATAACTATATTATGAATTGATTGTCTCCTTCCATCTCCATATTTTACTAAGTGTTTATGTTTCATAATTAATTATATACTTAGTTTTAGAGAATATTTGTGAATACTGTGTAAAACATTTCGCTTGTGAATAACTTTTTACCGATTCCGTACTGGTTTACTATAACCCATCTAAAAAACAAGTAGTATTTGACGTTATTTTGTTTGTGAATAATGCAGCGTATTATTATTATAAATTGCACAAAAGTAAAAGTAATAAATTGAGAAAACGTATGCTGTACTGTATGCCAACTACAGTGAAGAATAGCAGACACTAATTTAACAAAGTAATTAATTACATCCATAGGCTACTGCCGTGTAACTAACATAGTAAAACTGATGCATTGCTGGCCGACTACAGTAAATTAGAGCATAGTGTAATAGATCGATAAAGTAATTAGTTATATCTACATGCTACATCTATGTAACTGCAACAAGCTCTTCTCTCTAAATTCAACACGTCTCGAGCTCACATATTAGTAATAGTCGAGATTAATTTTAATTGCTACAACAATCCTTCCACTAATCTAATTAATTCTACTAAACTTTTACTGGCTGAGTAGCTATCACTGGAGGCGCTGAAATAATGTAATTCGTGTCTTTCTATCTGTCTGTATATAGGCACGATACCTCATAAATATAATAACCTATAGAATTCCAATTGTGTATGAAGCTCCATTACTATACAAGTAACATCAGCTTCGATGATGGTGCATGTCCTATGGGATGTGGCTGAGCGTTAGCAAACATCGTTGTCATTGGTTACCATGATGTCAAAGGGACAATTTATGAATAAATAAATTGGTGCACACAATGATTACAATTACATGACATTTGATATTAACACATGTACCATCATGAAATGAGTTATATAGTTAAAATATTTACATACAAATTCAGCGAATCCGTCCAAACGACACTTGGAATGATTTATTCTTAGTTAAACTATTTTTAGTTTAAAGCACATATCTTATTGAATGAACTTATGGCTAACTCCTTACAATGGCTGGCAATACATTTGGCAATTATGGGACCCTAATTTTAATCAGCAATCACGAATGGTACTATAAATTTGCAAGAAACTGTATAATGAGTTTAAAAAGTAAGTAATAACAATTAAATTTACTTAATGTGTAATTTTTAACAATTAATCTGTGACAAATACAATAATAAAAATATGTTTTTAAAGTAAAATCTAACAAAAGAAGCTTAATATTTATTTTTAATTAACATGTTTAATACGACACAGTAAGTAAATTTCAAATGAGAGGCCAATCTAAGGAAACAATAGAAAATCGTAGTAAAATTTGAATTTACAAGTCAACATTAATAAAGTTTTACATTTAGTGATTTAAAATGACTAACCAATACAAGCTCTATTTTTAACGTTAAGTAAAGAGTTATTAGAAGAACACGAATTTTAAACAACTCATTTTTGTCTACAGAATGTCTACATTTTTTAGCAAACTTGTTGTCAAATTTTCGTTCAAACAACCAGCATAGCACCGAAAATGAACATATGACAGGGACCTGTCATTTTCGCAGTGAAATATACGCGTATTACATAAAGGAAGGTAACGAAGTGTATGATAAGGCTTCAACAATAGGGCTGTAATCAACGCTTCACATCCGACAGTCCATGTGCAGTGGGATACATTCATAGGTAACCATGCGATATAGTGCTATAAGATTATTATCTGATTTGTGTGATACTTTAGAAATAATTTACACATATGCGTAGCCAACAAATTATATTAAAACGAAAACTGCTACTAAAATACCTAAAGAGCTCATTACTACTAGGATGGCATATATTTTATTCAAACCACTGTACATCACCGCTACAATCAGTACATCAATAATGACTGGGAGGACACCGCTCTGTCACTAGAGGCTTGGTCCTGATCTGTCATTTATGTCAGCTTTGTCTGCACTGACCTCCAGCTGGTCGATATTATAAAAATACAGATATTTTTCATTAAAAACCCTTTGGAATATGCCTTTTTCTTCAGTTTACATGTACATATATGTATCGATATATATATCGATGGATAGATAGATATAAAAGTGTGTGTGTGTGTGTTCATTTTCAACTTGTACATTTCCCATGAAAAGTTATTAGCCATTTTTTATAGACGTGATGTTATGATGATGATGAATAACATATGATAATTCTCCAACATTATTATCTCTCTCAGTAACTGAAATATATGGCAACTGACAAATCGTATGAACTACGTTTAACAAATGTCATTAAAATCATTACGATCATAAAAATACTATTTACAGCATTATTACTGTATATTTGAAATAAAAGTAACCATCTGTATTGTTTTCTCCTGCGCATGATTAATTTTTGTAATACTTTCTGCTTTTTCAGCAATGTTCTAGTTGTATTGCTCATGTTTCTTTATTACTGCCACTTCCTGTGTGATAATGAGAATGTTTGTAGTTGCAGTGTGTATTTAAGTGATACTTTAGATTTTCTATCCTAACTAAAATTCAAATTCTACTAGTAATTCAGTTTTTACTTTATTATAGAGAACAATGATTTATAGAGGTTACATTAATGAATGGTCTGAAAATCACTTAAAGACACAAATAAGAGGTTCATAACTTTGCGATTAAATTTGTTAAATAGCAGTATGGATGGGGAAAATTATCCAACATTCTTAAGTGTATTTCGATTAGAGCTCAGTACTATATATTATTCAAAGGATATTACCATAATTGTTTAAATTTATATGACATTTTTATAGTTCTATTAATCGTTTGAGAAAACACAATTAAAATTTCCCCGAACCGAATTAATTAACTAAATAACAATTTATACGATGCGCTGAGATCTGAATATATAAAACTGAGTAGTGAGTGACTTTTTTAATGGTTTTGAAAATAAATTTAAATAAGGAGATGAGAAAGAAACTAAATCTCTGCTACGAGTAATAGAATGCCATATAAAAATCATAAATATATTCAAATCACTAAGAAGTAGTGAAAAAATGTTGAAAGTGCAAATTTTTTACGAAACGTTATTTTATAAATATGTTAGCTAAATTTACTGACCAGCTTTAGAGAGAAATACTTTCTTTAAATATTTTGACCGTTAGACTTTTAAAAATCATGACTTTGTTAATTTTGATAAATTTTTTTTGGAATCCTTCATTCCTAGCATAAACCTTATTAATAAATTAGATGTCTCAGGAACTAGTAACTTATTTCGACTGAGCCATAAGGGATTTTGAATTACACTTTACGCATTAAAAAGGATATTGCTATAGCATTAATGATTTTGAACTTGATTGGAACGAATAACTAAAAGGTCTATGAGTTTTTTTCTCTTACTGACTTATACAAGTTAATTTCGTATAGCAGGTGACATTTGTTAGGCTGTTGGCTGACATTTTCAACATGAATAGGTTAATTTGCATACAGTCCCCATTATATCTTTGCTGGTATGCGGAACTGGTAAACTTTGGGCCTGCTTAGGCTGCATTTCATAAATTTATTCCTTTCAAAACGTAGTATTTTGTATTATTTTGAATTATAACCAGAGACTAACTTTTTAACATTGAAGAATTCCCAATTAAAAACATGAATCCTATATGCCATATGGTTTAATGTTCTCAGTTCAAAATACACTTGTACAATGTATTAGTATACTATTTTGAGTTTGGCATATTAGTTTAGAAATTCAAAAATTAATTTAATAAAATAATGTAGAGGACAGAATTAAAAGTTATACATGACAAGTAGCGTAAATATAAATACGATTGAATGTGGACAAACATATAAAAAGAGTTCTGTAATATTGTAAAATTGCATATATTTAAAAATAATTTTATAAATATAAAAGATGAAAGAGAAACTATAAACCTAAATTAATGCATCAATTTTGGGTTTAATCAATATTTTTATGTTAAATTTATAGCTGTCATAAAAATAACTTCCCTGAATACAAAGAATTGCAGAATTTTTATCACTTCATGTTTAATTTCATGCATTTAAAGCAGGCCATTAACGCCAGATTTCAACTGTCGTATGTTATTGTATCTAAAGATTTAACTGATAAAGGGAAGTTAATAGATTATCTTCATGTAACCCTGAGACCAATGTTATGGAATTCGTTAAAATATATCATGGATTAAGAAGATTATTTTACCTTTTCAGAAATAATATTATTATCTTATTATGTTACCAGTGGGTTTGATTTTTTCGAACGTTGGCAATCACACATGTTCACTTATTAGTATATGGTTTCGTTTAATATGCATAGTACAACATTGTTATATATTATTGCAAAATTAAAACATGGGTTTTCAGTTTTTATTATGTTTTGCGTTATGGAAGACGAAGTTTTTCAGACTTCATTTAGGGAAATAATGGATCGTTAAGGCGTGTTAGTATTCATTTCTCTGTTTTTCGCTAAGCCACTGTTAAAATGTCATATAAAAATGCCAAGGAAGCCGACCAGTATGAATTACCTTATGTAAAAACATTCACAGGTTTGTTCATTAAGATTGGTTTAATAACAGTATTTAAATAGTCTTTACAATGCATTAGTTCTTTAAATTCATCACTGGTGTGATCTGGAATAATATTTTAGATACAAAATTTATATTTGCTATCTGCATTACACCACTAATTAAGCACCAATTATTTGATAATTTATAAAATCTAAAAGGTTATTAAAGATGATTTGACTTGAAGCTATTTTTATGTTAGTTATAGTCTATTCACTTTATAATCTATTCCCTTAGTAATCTATTTGTTGAACAGGTTGATAGTATATTTGTTCGGCTATCCATTTAGAGCAGCCGCTGGCACCTGGTTGATACAACCTACTCTGAAGCAGATGTTTACCTGGCGATATGTATTGTAATTGTCTGTGAGCAAGTACAAAGACTTTATATCTTTTAATCCAAGTATTTCCTTTATGAATGCATTAAAAGTAACATTATTTATTCATTGTGACAAGTAAATTGTATACAGTTACTACAGTTAATTTTACTATGGTAAAACAAAATAGTCAAAAAAATGTCGAAATGTTATGTGTACGTTACATTGTTTGTTTTTATCAGGTATGAAATAGCTGTGAGCCTTAAGATAGGACGTATTAAGGTTTATATTAGTTTGCTTAAAGTGTCTAGTTCTCCCTTTCTTCCAGAAAAATCAGGAAATTATCTTTAGTTAAATATCTGATTCATTCATACAACTAAGAATATGTATGCTTATTAGTTAAAACACTTTTTAGTGCTACGTGGAATAAATTAATAGTTTTACCTTCAGTAAGTGTAACTAAGTAACAAGTAATAGTGCAACTAATTACCGATACTAGATTAAATTAACTAGTTGTCGTGAAGATTGCTAGAAGCTTTACAACGAGAAAGACGTCCAATCTAAAAGTTTTTGATACAGTAGGAGATCAAAGTTAAAGCTAGAGACTTGACGTAAGTCTCCAGCTAAAGGTTGAGTTGAAGTAAACCAATTCAAGATGACATTTATCAGATGTCTCTCTGCGGTGTCAAGTTATTGTTATTTTGATCCTGATATCGCCTGGCTTCGGCTTATAAAATATACTCTTATTTTAAAAATTTATTTTTCCTTTCAGAAAATACTCACTCTTCTTTCACAAAAAGCACTTAAATACTACAAAAACAATTTTAGTGTTGTCACAGCTATCTTTATTTAGCAACACTTGGAGATGTAACTAGGGAACGAATAACTAAACTACCAGGACCACATCTTTAGTTAATTATTGGTGACTCTCATCCATGAAAATATCGGAAAAGAATATTTTTTCTAAACATTCCGGAGCAATTATAAAAGTGCTAGATTTTGTGTGTTGTTGTTATATTAAAATATCTAATTAAAGATGGTACTTAGTTTTCGAGTGTAATTAGTACCACGCTGATCATGTTGATGTTCTATTATCATCAAACCTAAACTCAAATCTTCAATATTTATAAGCACATACTTATTTTATAATTATAGTAAGATCAAAAATAAAAGATATTTCTTTCCTATGTGTATTGTTACTAAAAATGTTAGGTAGGTTTACTAACTTATATATTTTATCATTTAACAATAACTGGTGTGTTAAAAAAAACGTGTATTCAAAATATCAAACATGAAAGATTTGCTTTAATTATAAATTGAGTTTAGAAGCCATATTTATTATAAATATGTTTTACTTAAAACGGAAAGAAGGAATAAAGAATATTTGTGACAGTATGAGGGGTATCGGTGGACTGTTGACGATGGCATATGAATATTACATGAACACGGGCCCAGTTGAATGAAGTTCGTGCTATATCAACTTTGGGCTGGTATCCTGGTTAAGAACAAGGTATAAGTGCCCCACAGAATACCCCTGGTCTCGAAGCAGGCTTTACTGGTGCTACATTAAAAATGTAAAAGCTTTAGCTGTTTTTTATTTTCGAGATATCCTGCGGACAGATATAGCTAAAGAGAATCAAATAGAAAATAAATGTTTACCTGAGTAGTATTATACGATATTTTAACTTGTGGCATAGCAATTCCTACCTTTTTATCAATGGATAAATAGTCTACAAATAACATTCAAAGAATAGCAGAACTAAACACATTTGATCTCGTAGTTTTAAGTAAAGTTGCCTATAGAAAAAGGTTTGGTGCACAAATGTTAGACTAAGTTAATACGGGTTAGTAATTTTTACCATTTTTACTAATAACGAAATAATTTCTGAAGAAAATAACACGGTATAAATTGATCCATTACTCGGATCAATAATGCATTCAAAACTGTTATTCACTGCTCTACACTAGCATTAAGCATTAGTAATAATATTAATAATAGCTGTAAATATTGCAAATAAATTCAGCCTTAGCTGTGAAACCATTAAAATTATTGTTTTAATCCATAAGTAAACTTTAAATGCATTATATGATTAATCAAAGTAAAATCGATTCTCCCCTTAACAGTGTTTAATCCTAATCAAAGTCTTTTAAGTGATTTAAATTTTAAATTTGTGTACATTACATGAGTTTTCTAAGGATTCTCGTGGATAGGAATGTTGAGGCATGGAAAACGGTAAATAAATAATAAAATATTACAAAAATAGATAAGAATATGCACTTGATTGTTCACCAACGTGAGTTGCTAGCTAAGGTAATAATTTAAATAGATAATGTAGATTGTGTAACAAAGAGTTTACATTGCAAGTTATATAAATTATAAAACATGAGAGAAAAGTTGGTTCTTATTTAAAGGTTTTGGACGATTTTTTTGCCTGGCCTCACTTATATAAATATACATTATAAAATAAATCCAACAGAGGCATTCTCATTAACGAAGTTGTAAAACTATTCATGGAAAAATAGTTTTATATGATATTGAACGACCGAACGCTTCACAGGACAAAATATTGTGAATTTTAAATTAAAACCCAAATGCATAAATAGAAGCCATCACGTTCCCGTGATAGTTGTAGTATAAACAGTTTCGAAAAAATTGAGCGTGGGATTTTAAATTGCCCTTATTATACAATTAAAACACAAATGCGTAATTTTGTCCAGCATTGTACAGCACAATGGCTAGTAACAAGAATGAGAAAGAACAATGGTCTGTTATTTTAACAACAATGGACTATTTAATCAAACCACAATGGTTGATACCCATTGCACAGAATGGTGATCACATATCGCTTATCATTGTTTTATATAATTTCATTTTTCTGGCTAATAAATAGTAATAAAACGATACATTTCTTTTACAATTAGAACATTTACCTAGCAATAGCAAAAATTTCAATAAGTAAAGTATCAAATTTAGAAACAATATTTTTTTATTAATTTCTCGGTGCACCAGAGATGTAGGATGAATGAGAAAATAATACATTAAAACGTAGGTGGCGTAATAGCTTTCATAGAATAAGTAAAACTTTTCAAGATATTTTTATGCGTAGTTTCTGAATATTCATTAATTTGTATACAATATTTTAAAAAAACTACGAAGTGAAACTATCAAACCTCAACAAATTTATAGTTACTTCTCATTAAATATGGAAGGATATCAGATAGGTTAACATAGCCTGCATGCATTTTTTACTAGAGCATATATCGACAATGTTCAAAACATAGGCACTCAATTAACTGCACAACAACTGCCCATGTTCGGTTAGTTTCCTAAAAAACTATCTAAATCCGAAATAAATTAGTTCATGGTCATGTATAAATGTTTAAATTATCAATAAATAGTAAAATTATCAATGTCAAAGTTCATCAATGCAAATATACAGTCACATTATAAGTTATATATTTAATATATATGTATATATATATATATATATATATACATATATATATATATATATATTACAAGATTTTGTAGGAGCGTTTTTTTATAAATGTATATTTGCACAATCTACTCTAAATCTATTTCAATCTCGACTCTACTGTTTTGATCCCGTTATTATAAATAAACATTAATTGCAACATTTTTTTGATCTAATCTTGAGAATGGCTGAACCAGTTTGACAGATTAGCTGAAAATGATATGCTTATATTTTAGATTTTATAAAATATTAAGTATTCAGTACTTAAATTAGCGTTAATGCAGATAGAAAATACACATTTCGATCTAAAATGTTATTAGCAGTCGCATTAATGATGAATTTAAAGAATAAAATGCATTGTAAATAATATTTAAATACTGTTATAAAACCAACTCTAATGACAAACCTTTGATTGTTTCCACATAATTTATTTAAAAACTTATCGGCTTTCTTGACGTTTTGACATGGGATTTAACAGTGGCTTATGGAAAAAGGGAGAAATTAATACTAACACGCCTTAACGATCCGGAAAATTACAAGACTTTCGTAATGCAAAACATTATATGCGATTATTTTGGATTGTTGCAGAACTTACTAAGGATTCCCCCCTTATATCGGAAGTAGGTAGAGTTTTCTCCCTAGTTCGTAATAGGCTTTTTAGTCCTACGTAATGTATATTTTTTCTACGCCGGGACAAGACACAAACTCTACTGTGGTTCTTGAAATATTTTAGAACGGAAGTACATGATAAGGGATAGAAGTAAACGCTTTTTGACTGAATTAGTTTTGGCGAGATTTGTGTATTTGTATTTTTTTTATCGGCGTAACAAAGCAGACTCAGCTGTGACGTTTTTAAATATAAATTAATTTGAATCAGAAATTCTTCAGATGCAAAACATGATATAAGATTCAGGTTAAATTATGATACTCTTCTTCTTCATCCATGGGGCGGTTTACTGTCATGCACTTCAGCTTCAAAGGGCTTTTTGCGCACCCCGGAAGCACACAATGAGGCCCATCAGTCTATGATTTCAGCAGTTTCCACAAACCGCCGGAAACCACCTATCAGGTCTTCCTGGGAAATTCACCACCCTTTTTCCAAAATACCACAGATGGCTTGCCGCTCCCTTGCTATTGAAGGGCAATCAAATAGCAAGTGTTCGGCAGTTTCATCCTGCTCATCACACATTCTACAGAGCGATCCTCCTGAAGGATACCGACTCTGTGAAGATGCTTCCTCAGGTGACCATGTCCCGTGATCAGACCTATAACTCTAGAAGATATTAATCAATTTAGTGAGAGAGAAGGTCGGACGCCACTCTGGAGGAAGGCGACTGTAGTACCATCCTGCTCATTCTCATGCCCGGATGCAACCTCCACCTTCTCTCATGTTCAGCGCGAACCCATTTCTCTCCGTTTTTGGCCATCAGACAACAGCCCCATACATTAGTGCAAGTCCGACTACGTAAGCGTAAAAGGCCAGTACAAAAGCCTCGGTTTTAGTTCCCAAGACCCACCTATCACGCTTCGTCTGCATTGAATAAGAGACCAATTCCCCCTTCCGATGACCCTTTCTAGATGAGGTCCCCAGTTTTAGAACCCTACCTAGGATCACGCCCAGTTCTTGACCCCAGATTTCAGCTCAATGGAAGAGCCTCTGAATAGAAATGGACCAATACCCTCCATATGTCGCCTCATGGTAAAAGCAACCACAGTAGCCTTGGTGGGTTGACCACTGTCAACTCACTAGACCCCTACCTTATCACTACAGCTGGGTACCTTATCACATCAATTCCCCATCATCTTTAGAGCAGCATTGGTCAGTTCTGTGACTGTTTGTGTTGTTATGTTAAACTTGCCACGATACTCTTAACCATGGACACATAAAATATTATATATCTAATTTATGCCTGGTTTAGTTTAAAACATTTCTTAGTAATCGATCATAATATAATAAATTACTAAGCGATATAACAACTTCGGTGACAGCTTCTTAGTTAATATGTATTCATTATTTTTAAAGATATTTACGGGCACTGCATAAGAATAAATTCATTCCTAAAATTTCTGTTAATACTACATAAGGTGTAATTTTTAAAATCTTGTGACAAAACATTTACAAACATATATAACATATCATGTTTTTTAGGTATTTTTGCGCACCCAAACCTAGTACACTATAATTAATCTCGCTTTAACATGAATCAAATCACATATACCAGAAAACCTCAATGTTTAACATAAATCATAAAGTTAATTAAAGAAGTACAATTAATTTGGCAGTGAATTTGCTACAGGAAACGCTGCAGCATGAGCTACTGTGGTTTTATATAGATTGAACAAGGAAAATGGAATGGGAATGTTGATTTATCCCATAATACGATTTGAATTATGACTGTACAGAATGACTTTAACAGGGAAGTCATAGACCGATTAGGAAATGTTGGCACTGGTAACGGCACAGCTTAATTCTGATTCCTGTTCAACTAACGAACCTAGGAATAAGATTATGAACCTCTTTTATGATCCACTTCAAATAGGGATCGTGCCTGATATTCAATAAAAAGTTAATTTTTTTGTAGTTTATTAAAAAAGAACATTTTCGTTCCACTTAGTAACACTATTCCAAAACTCGTCCAGATCCTTTCTAGTTCTATAATAATATTTCTATTTTACTAGGTCCATTTAATATGCAACGAATACAGGTTGGTGCCAAACGTCCTGAATTCCGAAATTTGAATGTAAAGTTTAGCTCCAATTCACCTTCTGCTTAGTGCTGCGACTGAAATCTGACAGCGGTAAAGATTAAGACGAATGTGAAATGGATCTAATCGCAATATTTGCATTGAATAAACCCTTCCCACTACAGTTATGTTACATAAAACAAACACGAGCCAAAAATGACATTGAATATTTTTTATAGCATGCCAGATTTAAATTATAGCGTCATCGATGGCAAACTTAATTGTAAACTGAAGTAGTATGGAATTCCGAGATCAAAATTTTGATAAACTGTGCATTTTATGAGCCGAAGATGGTATGCATCCTTAGTATGCAGATGGAATCTCAAGCTAACGATAATAGAGAATTAATTATTTTATTTTATTTTTCCATGGAATGTTTTACAGAATTTACATACTATTTAAGTAGAGGACTGTAAAGGCTAAACAATCTTTGTTGTTAAAACGTGTATTGCATTTTTCTAACGTTCCGGTATTATGAGCATTTAATTCTCGATATATGAAGTTATGTGGAAAGATTTGCGGCATTTTATATCCCCTAAAGCGTCTTACCTAAAGAAATCCCTTATCTGTACATTCTAGATTACGGATGGGAGCTATATTGAAATATGAGCCAGAAGAATGATCAATTGTGCTTTACCACTGATTTTTTTTAGACACACACACATACATATATAATAAAGCATTTATCAAATTAATAAGATAGTTTAAAGATACACAATCTTGTAGACGTCCAGATAAAAAGTTAGCTTTAGCCAAGTTCTGTTAGTTCTTAGACTTAGACGTGTTCAACTTACAGCTGAAGTTGATCGCTAATTAAATTAAGGAAGTTTTCTACAGTGAGTTACACCGTTTTGAGTTGATTTAGGTGTCCAGACAAAGTATAAAGTTTTTAAATTTGTGATAAAATTATTGAGATGGAGATTTGACATGTTTTTTACGTCCACCATCCATGCTTTGCATCATTCTTTGCTTCCCAAACTACATTTTGTTTAACTAATTTAATGATGTAAGGTTTTGAAATTTTATATACTACTTATTTCACACTCTCTAGTGAACACATATGTAAAAAGATAAATTCCATCGTACCAACCCGAACCATTTGTTTTTTCTTATACTAAACAAATATCTTATGACGAACCAAACATTCCGCTCTGTAGCATTAGGAGCCGGCTTTAAGGGCAACCATCGTGATTTTAGTCGCAGCTTAAAATTCATATACGTTTGCTACATTACTTTTAGATGTATAATAAATATAAGAATTGTATCGTTTCAAGGAGATAATTAACACACATCCAAACTTTTTTAGCTTTTAAAAAATTTTTATGGTTTTTCAAAAATGTTTGTGTTTTTATTTATAACTTAAAAATTAAAATAGTTTACATTTTACAAAAAAATATTTAAGTTGGTTGAAATTGCCAAATATGAGATAGTATTTTTCGTATTGGCCTGGTGATTTTTTAAGTGCTAACGCTATACTTAATTTTAAAAAGCAGGTAATTTTCAATAATAATACATTTATTTGAATTTTAAACATGCATTATTTTTATACCAACACGGTTTAATCAGTGTCATTAGTAATCGAAAATACTTCATTAGTACATTTTGTGTTTTAACTTATAAGGGTAAAACACCCTTAATTCTATATATCATTCATTATATTGATGTCCATGAATTAACTTAAGAACTTATAAAAAATGTCCATAAGCCCTTTAAAAAGTATTAAAAAGACCTGATTTAAAAAAATGCTAAAATATAATTAAATTAAATATATTTTGTTAGTTTAGTTTAAATATAAATACAAGTTAGTTTATATGTGCGTGAAATTAGGTATTAAAGATTATTTCTGGAAAGAATTTCCTGTCTGTAATCTTTTAATATTGAAACATTTTTTCAATATACTATAAACTCCCAAATGTTGTTAAGACAATAAAAATTATAGTAATCTCCATAGTATTATAATACGGTATACTAACATTTTTACTCCATTCATTATTTTCTCATTGTAAATACTAACATAAAAGATTAATATAAAGTGCAAAACTATTATTTTACAACAAAACTTACGTTAGAACTGAAAAACAAGTATATAGCAGAGCAGGCTAATGTGATATCAAAAATATGAATCTGCATGAAGCGTTGATGTGCAAGCATGCGGACGTTTCCTATGCAAGCGATTGCTCTCATATTGCCCAAAGCTGACGTCATCTGTGCTTCGTCAGCTGCTGGAATTTATAGGGTTGAATACTAACATGAAAATATATCCAGGTCACTAGTTGTATATTTTACTATTTCATCCTACCGCACCATGTGCTGGTTATAATTAGTAATTATTTATATTGTTTCTACTTATTTGTTTGTTTCTTTTAGTTGTAAAATATATTACAATATTAAATTTGCTTATCGCATTATATAAACCGTTAAATTTATAGCACCTTTTTTGCTCGCAAACATACATTGCAATAGCTAAACAAAACGTAAGCCAAACATGACTGAACAAATGAGTGAAAAAGATAATATTCTAAAAGTAATAAGATGAATCAAAATAGCCAATATTTGGCAGAAAGATATTTAGTAATATTTTTTACTTGAGAAGTATCTATATATCTGTCTGTCTGCCTGTCTGAAAACGAACTGACCTGTAGTTTTGAAATTTAACGATAAAATACAAGAAAACATAAATTTGCAAACGAACTGATCACATCAAATTAAATTTTAATAAGTCACGTTTGCATACATAGAATAAGAACAAAGTAATAGATTGGAAATCAATGTTAAAATTCATTGACAGAATTAAATGGTTGCGTTTTAGTAGCCTGCCTTTTATTATTTCAACACTGCTATGAAGCCTTAAAATATAATGGACAAAAGTGTAAATGTATCGTATGACAAGATATATCAAGAAATATTTAATTTTTAGGCTTTGAACTTTGCAAAAATTTCATTTACACGTAGACAAGAATTTGTTCTACAATGGTGCGTGACGAACTATATAACTTGCATGTAACCTCAACAACCTGTTATTTGACAAGTGGTTATATATATAAGGGTGAATACGTTAAGGTAAAAATTAAATTTTCATTCCAAAATAATTTTAACGATGTCCTCTGTCAGACTAAGCCTGGATCAGCTGTTCCTACTGCTGCTACTGATAACGCAGGATACAATGCAGGAGAGGGGATTACGTAACATGTTGTCTATTCATGCATGATCTGATGTTGTGACGTATATCTCCTACATGATGTGTTTATCTGCGTGAACCGAGTACTTTTGTGTTATTTGTGTTATGCGATTTTAACTACAAAAACTAAGCCATTCGGCGGAATTAACTCTGTCGTGTTATCTCCGAAGCCTGTAATTTGTATCAACACATCACGGTTGTTTTGACTTTAAGTGAGATAAGGGCAGGATACAATTACTTGTACTATTTGTATCATTCTACGTCTCAAACTCATCATTAATGCACCAAATCTTATTCAATAGTCTTATATGTTTGTTTTTGATGTTTAAAAAACATCATTGAATAGTCTATGGTTAAGTTTATTAGCAATCTAACAGTAGCCGTTAGGTTTTTAATATGCTGCATGAAGTAATTTAATGTAATTGTACTAGGGTATGTAAAACGTGCAAACTTCATTCAGAAATACGTTGTCACTTGCCTTCTTATTACAAATATGTCCACGCTAGCTGTAGTAGCAGCTATTACATTTTTGTTATGTAAATTTTCATTACGCATTTTGTTATAAAATATCACGTACTGTATCTGTACCATGACTTTTTTCGAACTAAATGGTAATACTTAAAATGTAAGGTAGTCTAATCGGGTATTGGTTGTGTAAATATCTTTTTAATAGTGTTGTCATTTACTTTTGAGATAACTAATTCCCTGCAGACCAAATTGAAATATTTCTTATCACTACGGAAAGGTTTATTGGGATTTTATGTAGGACTTTCTGGGTTATTTTAATTAGGAAAAAGGTTGAAGATAAGTATTTATTACAGGTTGTATATGAGACATAACATCAGTTCATTCATATTTATGAATGATTTATATCTTAAGGAAATAAAATTTTTAATGAAGTTTACTTTATTTATGCAATCAAACATCTAAAAATAAAAACAAACATTACTTTCTTCCTCTATCTTTTAATTCAAATGTCACATAGTTTATCCCAAGCTTTTATTTCTTTTCATGAATTAATTAATATAATATAACGTAAAACCAACAGTATTTGCTTGATTTTTTAGGGGTTCATGAATAGTAATTTTAAAATATGTGACCAAGAATATTTTGTGACTTTTGATAAGACCAACTCAAGCAATAAAATTGCACCACTTTTCTAAATGTTCTGGGCGTTAACAATTAACAACCTCCATGCATACGCATTTAATATTATATGGAGCTTTTATAACATCTGTATATATTCTAAAATAATAAATTAACTTTTAAATATATGTTGTGGGTGCGGTTGATTCAATGTGTATGTTAAATTTAGCTCCAGTACATTTAGCTAAATAATAAATAAAATAAATTTAGCTCTTAGTAAAGCGTCTGGAATTTGCTTAGAGGAAGATGAACCGGAGGTAAATCCAGATTTACATTAAATATTCGATTAAGCTTTGAATTTGTACTTTAAATAGCTCTCAAATATGAGCTCAAAGATTCTCTGAGTAAAACTTCCATAGTCTAATCCTGCATACTGCATAAAAGACAGTACATTAACGTCTTGGTGTAAACAACATAAAGTGTTGCCATTAACGCTGAGCAATCTTCAATGAATATTGTCACTTCCAAGAAATGCCTAGCTATATACGTTACAGCCTATTCAGTGTTCTATGCATTAATGCTATATGTGGGTACTTAATGAATAGAGTAAGCTTAGTAATACCATGTATCAACTTGACATGAATTATATGACATGTATTCAACTCGTATTTCATATTTTGAGTTTACCTTTTGAATTTACATTTATTGAATATTATCTTTCATTAAGATCTATTTATCAGTTTTTACATAATTACCTGCTTACACATTAGGAATTATATTCCATAGAATTATATTCCAATAGCTAGATATTTCATACATTAATTTTTTCCTTGTCTAAAGTATATAAACACTTGATTATAACAAGATTGTACATGTTTATCATATAATTTCAAGCTTATCACAAACGTAATTCGTCACTTTAAATAGTCAGAATGCTTTAAAGTAAAACAAAGTGTTATGAAATATAAGATTGACTGAAAATTCTCTTATTTGCAGTGATATAATACATTTTTTTCACCGCGTAATATTATACAGGGTGTTTAGTTGAAAACTTCAAACTCGTATTAATGAACTTATAGCCCAAGTAATTGGGGAAACAAAAAAAACAATATTTTCAAAATGGGGGTGGTCACCCCCATGCCCCCCCCGTACCTAAGGTCTAAATTTTGAAATGGCAACTAATACCTTGTGACATCTGTAACAGACGCTCATAAAAAATGCTGTATTTTGGTTTAAAAAATTTTAATCAGCCAAACCGTTTAGTGTCAGCAGCCAATAATGTACTTTCTTACACAACAATTATTAGTGTACAAACTACTGTACTACTGCTAATAATAACAAAATTACTACCTGAATGGTGTTTTAAATCTTTTGTAGACTTCAAATAAAATTTTCAAATTGGTAATCATTGTTGTTCAAGCAAAGAAATTACGTATTTTCTAATTTTTTCCTAAGCTTTTTAAATGTTTCTCTAATAGCTGAATATATTGTTTTTTTTTTGTTCCCCCAATTAGTACTATACTCTTTTGTTTACAGAATTTTGATACTGGGGCTGTAAGTCTTTTGATACGAGTTTGAAGTTTTCAAATGAGCATCCTGTATACTTAATTCCATTTCAGTACAATATTATTGTTTCTTCCGAATATTAAAGTGACTGATATGTACTTTATAAGGAAAATATTGACATAAGAAAGACTAGCTCTTGTGACTCATGCTCTTGCAAACTATAGAGTTTAGTTAAAGATAAAATGCTGATGAACGAATCTAAAATATGTCCATACGCACGACAAATTTTAAATGAGTTGGCCTAGAAAGTTTAAACTTTGTGTGACACTCTTACTCTACTACCTCTGTATCGCTAATATAAAAGGTGAACTTCGGTCCATTAAGAGTCACTCTCTATGTCAAGTTATCGTCTGCTCTTGGTCGAACACCAAGCTTCCAACGCTGACCACAAGTCTGGCGGCTGCTTAACCATAGTTATTATGGAATATATATATATATATATATATATATATATATATATATATATATATATATAGATAAGTTAATAAACTATTAACTTTTTACATTATTTGTTTTTCAGGGCTATATATTTTTACTATCCAAATATATAAACGGAGATGCAGTGAATTTTGTATACAGTTAGCCAAACACGAATATTTTGCTATATTTTAATTGTTTAAGCGTAATTACTATCAGTTTAATAATAGAGTATTCTGAATAAGGACTGTAAAAAAGTATAATCAAAATTTTTATTAGTAATGAAAGTCACATAAATTATATTAAAGCCACAGAAGTACAATATATTTACATTTATTTTGTTGTTTTACTTCTTTTTATTGCTATTAAATTTACGTGTACTCTCTTCTATGAAATAATAAACAGATCCACTACTAAGAAATATTTGTACTCCACTATGATACACTACTCGTGTTGTTAAACATGAAGCCATCAACTCTCCCATACAACTGTATTGTTTGGCAATGGTCCAGTGATTTCAGAGTGGTTAGTTTTACTTTAAACATTCGTCAACAAACAGCAATGATATTAGCTCTCCAGCGACACTTTAAATTTCTACGTTTTTCTCCTGAAAAGCATTTAATCCAAGTTATTTGTAAACAAATCTTCAAAAATTACTTTTTCTACTGGTAATACAGACTAAATCGTGTTTCTCACACAGGTGCACTATATTTTTTAACAAATTCTAGGTACAGCCTTAATAAGATTTGAGTTTCAAGAGGTTACTATCTGAAAGATAGTTTGAAATATGTAGATATTTCGTATTATCAGTCTAGTAAAGCTGTACATTTTGTTTTTGCGAGAAAGCTGGAAGCTCTTAGAAAACGAGAGCTTAGAGTACTTACGAGTTAGTTTAATGTCGATTCTTATAGCTTTTATTGAATTAGGTTGTTCATTGATACGCTTTTCTATGTACCAGTCTTAGAATTGAAACAGATATTTATTTGGCTTCAGAAAAACTTAAGGCCCGTGTGACAATAGTCCTTTTTTTAATATTTCTTTACTGAAATATGTTTAATATTCCATTTGTTCAATATATGATCCCCTATCAGATATTTTCTAAACTTATAATTTTACCTACAACATTTTGTAGACTAATTAATATAATAATATATAATAAATAATATTTGATAAGCCCTCTTGTGTGTGTATCATTTACACTAGATTGTCAAGAGACTAGTTTAACGTGTACAATATACCACATATGAGGTTCGTACTAAGAATTGCAAACTATTAAATAGTCAACTGACCGCAATATTTATCTGTCAAAATACCGAGAAGCCAAAACAAAGTATTTTTATGCAGGTTTTCTGATCCCCTGTACTTGGGGGTTTGGTAGGAGTCCATCAACCTAGGTGAATGCTCTCCTTTTTGCATGGTACCTTCTCTGTAATCCAAGAAGCACGATCTTCATGTGACAGAAGGTGCCTGCCTGCCTCTACCAACTAAACCATAAGGATTCTTGTCATAATATGTAGCTTTGCACTCGTGCAAATAAAACTAACACAAAACAGTTGGAGAGTTCATTCACAAGCCAGCCACTGCCATAACCATATATCACACACACACACACACACACACACACACACACATAATTTCTAAATACTCTTTAAACGTTTTACAGTACAATACGTCACTAAGAATATCCGATTAACTATCTTATAATGTGAGAAACTTATTCGATTACTTTTTCAAATCGCAACATCATTTCAAAACCAGGGGTGCAAGATACCATTGAAGGATCTTCCTAGAACAAAAATACCAAAGTCAACTACTTTTTTGCAATGTGTTGAACCAACCCAACGTTGAACCTTGATCTGTTTAAAAGAAAGTGTAGCACAATAACAAATTTTAAAGCTAACAAAGTCAACTTAGTTTGAAACTTTCTTATAATAACAGCTTCAATTTTCTAGTTCATATTTGTGAGGTAATTATGAGGAATTTTGATGGCAGTATATTTTGACAACAGTGTTTTCACAGACCAAGCGCCATTTATGTTAAACGGCAATATAAACAAGCAAGAAAAGATCATTCTGGCTGTTAGGTTAGCATAAAATAACTTCGTTATTGTCTGGTTCCATCAAGATAGAGCACTTCCACACAACGGTCGGGATTTTAGTATTTAGACCAAATTTTGCCCAATTGCTGACTGAATAGGTAGAAAAGGACTTTTGGTCTGTAAGTCACCTGGTATATGAACACTATATTACTTTGTGTTGGGTAACATTAAAGACAATGTGTAAATAAAAACTATAGTGCATAAATGGTTTGAGAAGCCGATAAGTCAGAGGATTTTACAACACTTTTTCAGACTATCGACGGTAAACGGTATGAGCATTTCTTTATCAAAACACTCATGTTAGTAAGCTAAATTTATTTAACGATTTTAAATTGTATAACTTTATTTATAGTTTGCTTTTTTAAACAGTTACTTTTAGGCACAAGATTATTTTTAATTATAAATATTCACCACATTTTACTACCTTCATATAACCTAAATTTTACTGGAAACTTTCTTGCATAAAGACTCTTTACACGATGAGTATCTTTTTCGAGGTTTACATTTAAACTTTTAAGAAGTGACAAAATTTTTAATTGTGGGGAAAGAAACCCCTATAATTATAAGTGTGATTTGATATTTTATAATACTAAACAAAAAGGCCAGTTTGGAATCCTAAAGAACTGAGGTTGGTTTTTCTAGGTGCACTCTTTAAAATGTTACTATTGGGTATCGATACTATTAATCCACCCTGTATACATTATGCACAAGATATATAAATTTCAGATATTTTTAAATTCACAAGAAAACACTTTCACTGTTTGCTGCATTTAAAAAACTTGAATAGTACTGAGAGCGCAGAGTTGGCGTGTGAATATGGGGAATAATTCATAGCAGAAGAGCGCTCAGAAATAGCAGTAAAGGCATCACTCCAGACTGTTCGCAACAAAACACTAATGCACCTTGATGCACCAGGCGTTCATATATTCAGGCTTAAAGCGTTTCGTTCATTTACATGAATTTCTTAGAAAAATTCACAGCATGTAGGTAGCTATATATTTGCAGGAAAAGAATAACTATTATTAAAATACCTTGGACCAATAATAATGTTTGAAAGAAATTTTTATAAAGTACAGACAAATTGTAAACTTTTACATATCTAAATAAATATTTCAATTTTTATACGATTTGTTTCGAATTATTTCCCTTAATAGTTATTAATATTCAATTATTTGTGTCTACAACGATAATTCTTAAAGATTCTTTCTATTCAGAAATATGATAAAATTGATTACGCATGAGCAGGTGTTAAGTGGGTACCAAAACTATAATTAATTTGGTATGTACATACGTTTCTATTGGACAGCACAAATATTTTACTGGTCGTGGCACAATAGCGTATCAAAAACAATATTGCAATATATTAAAAAGTGATTGTTTACCGATTTTTTATTTATTTACAAATTAAAACGACAATAGCAAAAACCAGTTATTGGAAATTGTATCAATCACAAAATGACTAGTTAGAATCACAAATGCTGTGATTTCCTTTACAATTTTTAAAAACATTCATATGAAACCTCTAATGAGGCGAATTGTACACTCTATAATTCCTTCTTCTCTACATCACTGTGGCAATAACTTGCAATTACGGAACAGTGTAAATGTAAAATCAAATTTAAAACACAAAGAAGTATTAAGCCGTATATTAAAAAACTACTGCCTTTTCCATTTCTTTCTGTTCATAACCTGTCCCGCATCTATGTCATAAATCACATTCATATTGAAAAGCAACACAGTGATATTGTATAGTTCTCTTTATAATCAAATACTCATTTAAGGCTTGACAAGCGCTGTGTTTATGTTGATATTTTATCCCGTAAATACTTCCAACTGTTCCAACCTGGGAGATATATTAATGCTACCCCATAAACAGCAGACATATGTTTATTTGCATATTGACCTGTTTCTCCTAACAATGTACAGATCTAATGAATTTCTACAGGTTTACTGGTTCTGAAAAACCTAAATTAGTCAGAAATTGAATATATGATTCAACACATAGTTTTAGACTCAAGAGCTAAGTTGCAGTGTATAAGCAAGCAAACAAACACATTCGTGAAATCAATAGAGTAATTTGTAAATAATATAATTAATCGTTAGTCACGTTGTATTTATGGAAGTCGAAATGGGATAGGATCAAAGGGTTAAAACTATAAAACGATAGTTTTTCCCATATCGTCAGCAACCTACTAATGAGACTGAAAGGCAACACTTTAACGGTCTGTGACTAATGAGACAATGAGAACGCATATTCATCTTATTATAATTGATTTTGTAGTCTATGAATCTGTAACTTCTAAACGATAAAGTGATTTCTTTTAAGTTCTCTTTAGACGGACGTGGACTCCAGTTTCCAGGAGTCAGATCTGTTACAGCGTCATAATTAGTCACTGCACTAAAACGGAAGTTGAAATGAAGCTGAACTCTACATTTACATTGATCAACCCTTTCCACTATACATAAATTATATGGATATTCCACTGAATTTACGTTACTAGCAGCAGCATCTGTTTTATCATTTAATATTCAAATTTGAGATCTGACTAAAGAAATTGTGAATAATATTAAACTAACCATTTCATATGTTTGCCATTAAATTTGTTAATTATTCAGTATATATTCTTTTGTTTAGTCCTATTTTACCCTTTCAAACTGAAATAATAATTAAATAAATCAAAATATAACTATACCTCTTTAATGCAATACTGAGTTGAGCTAGTAATAATTTGTATTTGTTTGCCATTGTGACAAATGGAACACACAGTACGCTGTGATTCTTTCACAAATGAAGCCATCAACGAGACTAAACAACTGTATTGTCTGGCATTGGTCCAGTGATTTCAGAATGTTTGTTTTAGGTCCGAACATTCGTTCAGCACACAGTATTGATAACATTGTCTTAGCGCCACGTCACACCAACACTACTGCTTTTGTATTTATCCGGGCAATTTCTAACGTTTACATTCTAAAGACCTATGTAGGACAACTTAAAATGTATTGTTCTATCCTAATTGCTATTTCATGAATAGTTTATTTCTATTACTTATTTAATTAAGCACTTTTTCTTAAGCTCCAACTTAACTTGGATAGTGTGAGTTTTTAATACTAGTGTGGTGGTCTGCAGTGCATTAAGAGCACAACATACAAAGTTCATCATTCCGTGAAAGAGATACTTGGAGCTAAACTGAATACGGCAGTGAACTTCTTAATTAACTTAATGGATGCGTGAGACATGGTAAATGAAATGAAATGGACGAAATGAAATATTTCTTTACTTGAGGCGAAATTAGGGCCCCATGGCCCTTCCTTACATTTAATGTCATACAGGGACTAAAACAAAACATTCTTATTTTTAAATTCTTATAACAAAACAAAACTTGAAAATATTGAAAATATTTAAAATTAAAAGTACAACCTTATTGAGGAATATAAACTAATAAAATCTTGAAAGGAAAAAAATTAAAAGTGTATAAACACATTCATAAACACGGAATCACACACAAAATAATAACAATGTACTCCTATATACTATCGTATTAATAACATACATACTACTTATGCCAGTGCAACCGCATCGAAGAAACCTATGCTGACCCTGACCAAACCATCAGCCCCGGATAGGCTGCCTCAACGACGCGACGGCACGAACGCGTCGCGTCGTTATTTATTGTTATTAATAAATAACAATAATAATAATAATAGCTTTATTGCCGTAAACTCATCAACAGATTAGTATACTCCTTGCACCAGTAGGCGCCTTAGCTTCCTCTTAAACAATGGTTTCCTATTTTCAACACGCAAGTCTAAGGGCAGCTTGTTGAATAGTTTAGCTCCATTCTCAGATGGTAGAGCTTCGTAAGCCTGGAGCCTGTGCTGCGCAGATCTAAACGCATCCCGCCCTCTGGTATCGTACTCATGAACGTCCCTGCCCCGCGTCAACTTACATTTGTAAAGATAGTACAAGACGGTCTTGTACATGTAGAGGCTGGGAAGGTTAACAAATCAAATTATCTGAAACAATCCTACAGGATTGTCTAATTCCTATTTCAGCAATGGTTCGTATTGCTTTCTTCTGAAGGTCGAAACACATTTCGAAATGGACATTAGCACACCTTCACCACAATGTTATGCCGTATGACATATGTAGGTACACTAGGCCATAATTGGCCATTTTCAATATGTGTATTCCACTAAATTCTGTCAATTTCCTCAAAGCATAGATGCCTGAGGAAATTGTGGTAAAGACAACGTCCACGTGTTTATTTTCCCAGGACAAACCTTTATCTATGTAAATTCCTAGAAACTTGGTGCTGAGAACGTCATCAATGACCATGTCATTCAGTATCACTGACGGTTCATGGGGCGTTCTGTGATTTTAAATAATGTTTTCATAGATTTATATTTTATAAAAATTTAAGATATGAATTTGAATATACAGAGCAATCAATTTCCAGACTCTTTGCATTTGACTTGGAAACAGAGGGTAGTATCGTCTGCGTACTGAACCATTTGACCAGATGATATAGATGACCTGAGGTAATGTATATAAACCCTGTAGGACACCATATTGTACGATGGCGTATTTTGATGAGACGCTATTTACATAAACTTGAAGGTAACGGTTTCTGAGGTACCATTGCCTTGTATGCCACATTTATGAAATTTAGAAATAAAAATCTGGTATCCACGCAGTCAAATGCCTTATACCAGTCAAGAAAGACGCTTATCGTAGGCATTCGCTTGTCAAGGCCCTCCAGCAAAATGTCAATCAATTGGGTGACTGCATCAATTGTTGATATTCCTTTTCGGAAACCAACAGAGAAGGTTTTTTCCCTACAGAGAATACCATGCTCTTCCAGGAAAGAAAACATCCGACTGAGAATAATACCTCATATACTTTATTGACAGATGGTAGAATTGTAATGGGTCTGTAGTTACCTGCAGAGCTAGATTCACCTTTTTTAAAGCATGGGATAATCTTAAGGTTTTTAAGACCATTTGGAAATTGGATGAGATAGTCGACAAAAATGTTTACTATTGAATGCTTATTTTAAAATTCTATACACTGTATTCACTATCAACATTAAAAAACTATAACCATATTACGACGGCAGGTATTATATTTCAATGTAAACTAATTTAAGTTCTTAGACCAGTATTCTAATATGATTTTTGTAGATAACACGTATTTTATTCCTTGTTCCTTAATTAGGAAAATATCATTACTAAAGACGATTATCCAAATTATACCTCCGTATACCTACTCCCTGATTACAACTACTACTCAAGGAGTTCTCTGCTCTTTAGCATCAAATTGTAAGCTGTATCTTTTACGCCTTGACCAATTTGTGTAACCGGCTGGTTTACCAACGCCCACTTTTAAATAACTAAGTGTAACGGTTACGTATAATCCACTGCTTTCGCTTACTATTGTAAAAATCAGCACGGTTTAAATTTAAACTCAAAATGAACATGCTTTATGTTAAATATGTACATTCTACATAACCTAACAAACTGTTACTGTTTACTTTAAAAATACGGAATAAAAATTTTAATAGCTATAGTTGTATATACACATTACAGCCTAATAAACCATCAGCCAAGTAGAAAGCTTAATTTTTCATTCTTAAATTACATGTATATGTTAAATAAATACTAACTGTCTATAACCAACTGCTAGTATTAAGTTCATGTGAAAACTGTTTCTCGCTAGAGAATTATATTCGAGACGTGATGTTTGTTTTCAAATGACGATATCAACGAGAATACACAACTTGAATTGTTTGGCACTGGTCCAGAGACTCCAGCACGTTTGGTATTGGTCCAAACTCTCCTCTCACCCCAGCAGTTAATTAAATCAACTCTCTCCTCACGTGCAAATCAGTTATACCTATCTCCGTTTGTTTGAAACTATTTTTCTACAATTACTAAAAATGTGTTATCAAATTCAAAACAGATCATAAATATTGAATCTCAAAAACCATTGTCATATATACATTTCACGAAAAATTACTTACTTTTTCTTTTTTAATTTGTTGCGTAAAACTATTTTATTTGGTGTTTGTTATAATTTTATATAAAATTTACTAAAACTAATTTGATAAGAGTATTTGCTATTTTATTTCTTTAAATTTTTCACAAAATGAAACCACTTGGATTTCTCAGAATTCTCTTTCATAAGCTATAACACAATTTTTATACATCTATCGTTGAATATACCTCATGAAATAGTAATGCATAATGTGGTTTTTTAACAAGCCTCTCACAATCCGGTCAGCTTATAAGGTTACCACCAAATACATCTAACATGTATTTTTCAGTTACACTCAAGATTTACATAATACTTGTAGAATTACGCAATACTAACACAAACGTAAATAAACAACTAAAACTAATAATATGTCTACATTACACTGTTAGTAGGACGTCATTAATTAATTACTGCAGCAAATATGTAGTTCTGTAGACATACAAACTATGTCCTCATAGATCATTACCATTTGAATCAAAAATACTGGTAAATATACTGGAATTAAATTTATATTTCAGTTAAATGGAATAGTAATCGTGATAGGGTTGTATTGATTGCCTGAGATTAATAGAATATGAGTTGATTTTGTATCAAAGATATTTACTCACTAGATTTTTATTTAATTTAAAATAATTATGCATCTACAATATACTATTTTTATAAAAAGATTTAATTCTAATTTTGCTAAATAACATTATTGAACTGTGATACCCAAAACGAGTACCCAATAAAATTTATCCCTCTGGCAGTGTTTATTTCTACGTTAGAATAACAAGAAACTATATATTTTTTTATTATAAAAAAAACATATAGCGTATAGATATTTTGCATCTATTTATTGACATATTAGATATTAATTCATGCAAATTTGCCCTTTATATAGCACAGGATTAATTTATCGTCACGGTAATAATTTTAATCGTGATTAAAAAATCGTTTTGCAACTACGATCGAGAATAAAACGATTTTTCATATCAAAGCCGTTTATTCAAAGCTGCACTCGCGTGTCATATATACTAATATGAGCTCAATCAGCAATCATTAGTGTCATATGATTGTATGTATTTGCTATTTACTGCATCCACTGAATTAGGTGAAATGGATATATTTTTAAGCTCGGACTTGGTCATATTTACAGTTCGGACAAACTACAATGTTCGCTAAACATTATCCAAATCATGAATAGTTTTAAAGACGAAATTTCATTACTTGTGTCAAACAAAACGAAACTAAATTGTGTCAAAACACAATGCGCTGGAAAATTAATGTTTATCTGTTGATTTTTACATCAACACTATACTTCTAAAATTAATATGGTTACATTTTTACAATAAAATGGTTAAAAGAACTTTTGCAATTTTTACTATCTCAAAGTGATAATTAAATTATTGTTAAACGAAAGTAATTCAAAAGTTCTGAACACGCTGGAGTTTCTTAAAACGCTTCTTAGATTTGTATGAATGACTAAGCGCTGACACTTTCACAGATTTAGGGATAATCGAGAACCTGATGAGACAATGAGAACACCTCTTCATCTAGATTATACTTCGAGACGGCTGAGAGAACCAGAAAGATAACTTTTGACATTTCTACGATCTCAAAGTGATTATTAAATGATTGTTAAATGAACCCAACACAATAGTTCTGATCACGCTGAAGTTTCTTAAAAGTTCCTTAGCTTTTTCATAAATGGCTAAGCCAACACTTTCTCAGATTTAGGAACAATCGAGCACCTGATGAGACAATGAGAACACCTCTTCATCTAGATTACACTGGGTGACTGCTGGGAGAACCAGACACACGTCTTTTGTAGTTTAGGTGTCCTTAAAGTCAAAACGAGTTCGTTTTGAACGCCTAGTGGCGAAATGTTTTAGATCTCTTCGGAAAGACGTAGACTCCATATTACAGGAGTCTCATCTTTATTCTCTCGTTGTCATCATCGTTACCCATAAGATCATTGTAAAAGTGTTCCCAAACGCTCAGACAAATGCCACGGAATGGCACTCGAACTCTATGTAAATAAAAGGTTTTGCATCAATGAAGCTTTGTGCAAAACTTGTAACTCTTATGTCAGTCAGGTCTCGAGATTTAGTGTAGACAGACAGGTAGACAGAAATTAAATTTCCACCCCCACAAATGGTAGGATAAGGCTTATTTAATAAAAGAAAGTCATTATATAATAATTACTTAGTTAAACCCCTTCCCGCATTTATATAATTTATCACATTCATATTCACATTTGACACACTAATATCGTAAAGTTGTTTATCAATCAAATACTCATAAGAGGCGTGACAAGCTCTTCGAATATGTCATGCAGATATTGCATTCCGTAAATACTTCCAGATGTCACGGTTGGGCTTAACGTCAGCTGGGGTTGTTGTTAATGCAACCACCTGAACAGCAGATATGTGCTTAATTGAATATTTATATTTTTTCCCTTACCAACATTACAGATACTCTGAATATTTTTTACCTGTTTATAAAAACCTATATACCCTTTCTCCTTAAATTCTATGGACGGTCGATAAAATATAGTATATTATTCCATATGTTAAAGATAAATTTGACATGAACACAAAAATAAACTTGGTGTTTCAGTATATCCATTGGATCTCTCTTCAGGTGTCTGTAAATATCTTGAAATAATTAAAGTTGAATATAAAGTTGTATTATTCGGTAAAATTATATTATTACCATATAACCATGAGCTACTTCGAACGAAATATATTGTTCCAAATCTTCAAATTAGTGTCCTTGGACGTTGATATAAAACAGCCTTCGCAATTATCAAGCCTTCCTCATCCAAGGTTACTGAGTAGGATACGGCAACATCTTCAAAACTATGACCTTAAAGCTTCTTTTGAGCTTTAGGATCGGAAAAAACTTTAATTTAATTTATCATTAAATACAGTAAGTTATTTGACTGTATTTACATTTGACCATCAGCAGTATTTGTGTGATAGTTTAATATTTAAGTTAAGATCTTTCTAAAAATATTAAAATGAATGGTAATACATTGTTATTATAGTAATAAAAAAGTATGTATTTACGCCTGTCAAACGGAAATAATAATCGTAGAAAGCGAAAAATATTTCATGTAATACTGAATCGAGCTTGTAATAATTTATATTTTTCCATTGTGATAGATGAAACACGTGTCTTTCTTTCATAAATGAAACCATTAATGGGAATATACAACTGTATTGTCTGGCATTGGTCCAGTGATTTCAGAATGTTTGGTTTTGCTCCAAACACCCATTCAGCACACAGTGTTGGTATTGGTTCTCCTAGCGCTACTTTACACCAACGTTACTGTTTTTACTTTTTGGTAACCAATTCAATCCTTGCAATTTATAATCCTTGTATTGTTAAAACTTATGATAGAGAACCTTATAACATTACATTCTTTGTTCAAGTTTAATTCAAGTGCTAATTTAGTTTTATAATTTCTTTAACCATACAAATTATATCAACTAATCTTGGTGTCTACCCAAGCTGGCTTATACCTGTTTAGTTGGTCCTACACTGGGTGTAAATTAGTTTTATCGTTTTATTTTTTTTATGAAAAAATATTATTACTTTTTTATAATGTTTTGTTGTAAAATAAATAATTTGATACAAAACCCACTCAAATAAATTTCATAAAGAAGTTACTGTATATACATCTTCAGTTTCTTAATAAAATGAAGCAAAGTACAGTACATATTAAATAATCATTCTTACGCTGTGTAATAATTATAAAAAACTTAATATATATATATTTCAAATTAAATCTAATGAATTATAATTTAAAATATGTTTTATTAATTAACCTCTCAAAATCTGGAATAGACACGGATATAACTGATAAGGAACACATCTTACAATGATCCGTCAGTTCTCCTTATCAACGTCATGACATCATGACGTCGTCACGTAAAATAAAAAATACGCTGTACTTATGAAAATAAAAATAAATAAGAAAAACTAATAATGAATCTACTTTAGAAGGTCAAAAGCGCATTATTAAAAAGAAATTTTTTAGATCTGGCTCCCAGGACGGACTTTTTATTTTATTGAATATTTTCTTCACTAGGAACATTACCATGATCAATGGTATATTGCCTAGCATCTGGGATGTAAGCATTGGAAGAAAACTACATCTCAACATCCTACTCAGCCTCTTTGCTGTAAATTTGATGTAAGTTATAGTAATTTGGAAAATATTTAGTTCGCAATAAATTTTGTTTTATTACTTCAGGACTGTTCTTACAAATTGTGTCCAATGCGGATTTAATTATAAATATAGACAACATCTGTTGATTCAAGATCTAAGTATTTGAATATTTCAGTGCGTAAGCAATGTTTTACGCGATGTAAACTCCGAAAACAGATTATAGTTATGACTTGGGATACGTAAGCGTAAGAATTAAGACACAAAAAACTTAGGGTGTGTTTGTAGAGCAAAGTCCAACACGAAAGTTTTCACAGCCCAACAAAAGTAGTTAAGGGAGGAAATTGCTACATTACCATAACAGAGACAAGGACGGAGGTCGATACAGCAGTTTATTAGGGGCACGCTATGTCACTGGTGAACTCAACAGTCAACAGCAAGCAGTAAAGAATTTGCTCTCGCGTTCTATCGAATTTTACGTCAGTTTTTGTTTCAGAAATAGGTCGTATGTATCCGAGGTAAGCAAATCATAAATGCAGGATTTCCAGAAACCAATTAAAAATATTTTATATTTGTTACTTATTCTATGGATTTAGACGATTAAGCTCTTAAAGACGTTTAGGATAGACAATAAAAATGGTTTTAAATCCTTCTTTGTGGAACAACAAAGCACATTATTTATCATCGCCTAAACTATCAATGTATATTATTCAAGGATAATAATATCTTAGTAAAACCAAATAAGAAAATATCTCCATAATATTACTATTAATAATTTATATCGCTTAAATTTAAGGCGATTTTCCAAGAAAAATTTCTTTAGGAGGGGAACATAGGAATATAAAAGCCACTTTTCCACGTAACCTAACAAATTTTCAAACATATTTATTTTTATTATTTGTTGAATTTATTTAAACATTTATCGAGCTACATAAAAAATCATAGTTTAATTTAAGCAATTACCGTAATTAATAAAAAAACACATACATACACAAACACATTTCAGTTCTTTTTACCACTATCTTTCACTTTAGTGACATACTGAAAGTGACATACTCCCATGAACCCTAAGGCTTTAAACCCAGAGGCTGTGGATATAGCTATTCATCTATCCTCTGAACTCCACCCTCTTGTGCTTATCGATAGATCTGACGGAACAGCATTCCAAAATACGATTTCCTGAAAGTAGAAGTTCGATTAATCGAAGAGTAGTGAGTTAGTGTTGAATGAGTATATATTCAATAGGGATAGTCCATTTTGTATTGCAATTGATTTATTGCTAAGCAGGCATTCTATCTTTGAATAAAACGCTGTTAACAAAAACCCTCAACACATTCTCACAGAGATTCGTAAGACAGGCTATCGTTCTGTCAAATACAAAACAGTTTTGGTCACTCAGTGCTAGAATCCTAAGAGTAGAGGAGGTTTTTAGTGGGTATTCTACGTAAGTAGGAGCCCCACACTACAGGCTGGCCACCTGTGTGCGCAAAAACATTTTCCTGCCTCTCCCTAAAAAAAAAAACTTAAAAAACAAACAAATTCGAATCTTTTCCATTTTACAACTGTTTTGTCTACTTTGTCCATATAGATTACACTAAAACTATTGTTAATAGATCAGCCGGTTTTTGACTAACACGGAGTGAAGCACTTAGTGAATATTTCCATGTCTGATGTATGGTATGTACAACAGCATATATTTTGTGTTCCAAGCCTGATTAAGACGGTGACATTAACTTAAGCTAACTAGCCTGGTTGGCTGACATTTCCAGCCTGAATAGGATAATTTGCATACAAGCGCCATTATATCTTGCTTGGAGTGAAGTGGGGTAATAAAGTTTTTAATCAAACTTTAGCTACATTCGGGGAGGGACATAATTTAAAACTTTTTCCTTCAAAAGCATAGTTCCACTTTAAATTTTAGATATGTTAATATAAAACGAATATAATAACCACAAATGTATCATTCATTTTATTATTCAGAGTTGGAGATATAAAATAACACGTTTAACAAAATAAGTATTGTTAATTCATAAAATTATAATGAACAAGGGTACCTATTATTTATAGAAATGTAAATAATATAAATTCAGATTTAATAGATTAACAGAAAACCCTCTCGGTTATTTTTTAAATTTACGTGTAATAGTATTTATCTCGTGTATATACTCGCTATAAGTAGTATAGATATTATTTTGATTTTGTAAGAATTGACTCAAGTAATTAATTATTATAGGATTAAACTTTAAAATAAAAAATGTGATGTTTGTTTCGTATTAGTAGACGAACAACATCTCTCGAAAGGCCATTACTTACATTGCCATAGGCACTCTTACTTCTTCTTTGGATGTCACAAACAGGAGTGTGGTAGATTAATAACCACTGCTTAACGATTTATTTATACTCACATATTATATATTAGATTAATTTAATCTAGCATTTAAATTGTATTTTTATATATTTACAATGGTGACAAACTTTTGAGATCCTGTTTTCCAATAACATTATCTATCGTCAATAATAAACTTCAATAAATTATAATTGTATTTATTAACTAAAATAAAGTATTTAAAAGTTATCTGAAGGTATTAAATGATAAAATTATCGTGAAATTGTTGCGGTTGATATATTTTCAAAAAATATTATTTATGGTTTAAAATATTTGTCTCAATAAAAACAAACCACTTTGCAATGTTCGTAAGTATGTTTAATTGCAACACGAAGCTATCTTCGCAATTTGGTTATCGCATTAATCTCAGCAAGTTTCTAAAGACCCTCGCCTTGTTAACGCATCTTTTTGAAACCAGTTTACAAGTTTAAGAGCCCCGGGTCAGAAAAGGCAATTTAGAATTTGAATAAACTTAACTACCATATACAGACTTTTGTTTAAATAAATTAAAATTTGTAATAATTTATGTATACGCTATGTAAAAAGAGGTGTATTTAGTTTGACAATCCTTGGAAACGGATAGTAAAGTGCAATGATCAATTTCAGGGTGTTTGATCATTTAACAGGATGCCTGGACGTTAACCCCGTGCGGTTTCCGGGTTAGAATTGTGCCGCAGCCTCCCCTGCTTGTCGTAAGAGCCGACTAATAGGGGGTGAGAGATCCTTTTCTTCATGCTCTCACCTTTTAGAGGGTCAAGTTTCCTTCTTATCTCTGGCTCGATCCTCGCACACCTTTTACCTGTCCTGTTTTGTCTCGTTATTTCTTGCCCAATTGGGTGTATTTTATTTCTTCTTTCCCTCTATAAATCAGGTCCACCCTAGTCAACTTTTCACATTCCGTTTCATTCGCTATAGTCCTAGTTATTTTCTTTTATCTACTGGTCTGCTTATCGGCGTGGCTCCGTATCCTTCAGCCTCCATTTCTTTGGACGTCCAAACCGATCAGAGGGTACCGTTTAAAAACTGGGTTTTTTCTTGCACTTCCCAGGCCGCCAGATAGTACAGGGGCTCGGGTCAGCCTAGCCTGCATGACCTGGCTGCCCTATCATCTGGCCAATTATCTCCTTGGCCGTAGTAGTGCCCGTTGGCGACCGAATAGGGCCCTGCTGCGGTCTTGGGGGGGCTCTACTGAGGCCACTGCTCGGGGGGACTGCCGCTGTTTTTGGAGGCGGTCGGATATAGACTCAGTTGCGCTAGATTGTCGTCCAGTGTGACTTCACCTTTGGGTTCTGATATGGGGGGTTTACCTAGTCTTGGGGGCCAATCCAGACAAACATGGACAGTCATCAAGAAAGAAAGATACAAAAGGTGCAAGAAGCCAAAAGGGGTTCCCTCACCCCCAAAACGGAAAAGAGCAGGGTGGAGGAAGAGCTTGCCTTCTTCAACCGCTCTTCAAGAACTCCGAGGTCGCCCCCTCAAACATCTGAGGTGAGCGGCAGGAAAGCTGAGCTGAGGACGGTGTTGTTGATGGTCAAACCATCTCCACACCACCCGTAACTTTTAAGTTTACTGGGAGCAACCCGGAGGACCAGTTCACAGCCCTGGAGAATCCTTCACATCCCGAGGATGTGGAGACGGAACTCCTGAAGGGTATGTCGGACCTTGTGGAGTCAATGTTACAGACCCTCAAGGTCCAAAGAAACGTAAACTCTGGAATAAAAGAGGGCCTCCCTAAATTAACGGACCAGCTCCAACAGATGATGGATCTGAATCTAAGAAGGCTGAACCAGAGAACTGGCACTTCTGAAAAGAAGTTACCTGGCCGTAAGCGAGCTCGGAGGGCGTCCTGTCCAAGCCCTGAGGAGAAGAGCCCTAGCGACCAGAGGCCAACAATTAGCACGATGGAGAGGGCGACGCAGGTCTCTCCAAGAGGACTGACCAGGCCCCAGGATGCCTCTGAGAGGGAATTACCTCCTGATTCCATGCCATCTGAGTGCTTCCGCTGCCTCGGGTACGGTCATTCCTCCAGAAACTGCAAGGGGCCCGACCGGAGTAAAAACTGTCTTCGGTGTGGCGGAAACGACCACAAGAGGAAGGATTGTGATAAGTCCTGCTGCTTCCTCTGCAAAGATAAGGGCCTCGGCGGGAACTCTCTGGGGCATATTCCTGGTTCTGGAAAGTGCAGCATTGTCAAAGCTGCACTTGAAGAGGTAAAGAAGAAAGTCTCGTAGATGCGACTATTTCAGTGCAAACTCCAGAGACCCAGAACAGCTGATGCTCTTTTGGACCAGGTTGCCCAGGAACACGGTGTTGATGCGCTTTTAGTTAGCGAGCAGTATCGTAATAGGGACACACCGTCTTGGTTTCCCGACAGTCTCGGTACTGCTGCATTCTGGGCGCGAAATAATGCAGAATCGCCGGTGCGGAGTCATGGATGCGGCCGCGGTTTTACCTGGGTAAAGTGTAGGGACGTGACGTTTTTTAGTTGCTACCTCACTCCCAACGAGGCCATTCAGGACTTCCGTAGCAAAATCGATCGTTTAGAAGAGCGTGTGCTTGACACCACTGGGCACATTATCGTAGGCGGAGATTTTAACGCGAGGGCTGTCGAGTGGGGAATGCCCTCTACTAAATCCCGGGGGAAATATATCCTGGACTTTGCTGCCAAGGCCGGGCTTATCGTTCTAAACGAGGGTAACAAACCTACCTTCCGGCGTCCCGGGCAGAGGGGTACAATCCCCGACATAACTCTCGCGTCTGAGTCCTTGCTGGTGAGGATCTCTGGTTGGAGAGTACTGGATGATTTCGTGGGAAGCGACCACCAGTATATTCTTTTCGACGTCCTCAATAATGACACCACCCAATTCCGAGGATATGTATCCCACGCCGCTGGAACACCAACAAGCTGGACGTGGTGAAGTTCAACAATGTCATAGCACAAGGAGCGGCAGTGGATCATGAGGCAGCTGGTGAGGTTAGTGCTGAGGCGTTGGTAACATCTACGATGGGATTGATTGCCTCGGCTTGCGACCAGTCAAAGCCACGCAGGAAACGCCGGCACGTTAGGCAACCCGTTTATTGGTGGACAGCAGAGATTGCACAGCTACGAAACAACTGCCTGAGGGCAAGACGAGTCGCCACTAGAGCGAGAATACCCGCAGACAGAGTTAGCAAGACGGAGGCTTACAAGGCTGCTAAGAAAACCCTTCGCCGGGCCATCAACCGGAGCAAAGCTGAGAGCTGGAGGAGACTGAGAGATGATGTGTCTGGGGGTCTGGGTTACAAGATTGTAACTAAGAGACTCTGCGCCCGCACTCCACCTTCCGTTATGGAGGGCGCCACCATGGAAAGGATCGTCACATCTCTGTTTCCGAACCACCCGCTACGCTCACAAGTCGCTTTTGGACGGGTAGAGGACTTTCCTCTCTTCAGCAACGAGGAATTTGAAATGGCCGTTAGCTCCCTGAAGAGCAACAAAGCTCCCGGCCCCGATGGAATTCCTAGTGAGGCCCTCAAAAAAGTATTCCACATCAATCCCCGACTCCTGCTGAATATGTATAACGCCTGCCTGACCAATGGGATTTTTCTCCTTGGAAAATTGCCAGGCTAGTACTGATCAGCAAGGGGAAAGGTGATCCCGATATGCCGTCGTCCTACAGGCCTCTTTGTATGTTGGGCACGGCAGGTAAACTTTTCGAGAAGTTGTTTCGAGCCCGACTGACTCTCGCCATTGTAGCTGCCGGTGACTTGTCCCCGCGTCAGTACGGCTTCAGGAAGGGACGATCAACGATCGATGCAATCGGAGAGGTGCAGCAAGCGGTGAACACAGCCGAGAGCTATAACCGTTTCTCTCGCAGAGTAGTGCTTCTTGTTACGCTTGATGTCAAGAACGCCTTTAACTCGGCGAGATGGGTTGAGATGCTGGACGAGTTGCATAAAACCTTCCGCATCCCGGCATATCTGCGGAGGCTGATAGAAGACTGATAGAGATGCAGAACTCTCATATACGAGACGAAACACGGACCGCGCACGGTGGATGTCACTTCCGGTGCCGCACAAGGTTCCATCTTAGGCCCGGATCTCTGGAACGTCGCTTATGACAGCCTCCTTAGGTCCGAGATGCCGGAGGAAACGGTTTTAGTTGGGTACGCCGATGACGTCGCAGCCCTAATTGCTGCACGCAACGTGGAAATGGCCCAGCTTAAACTGAACCAGGTCATGCGAGTCGTTAACAGATGGATGGAAAATCACGGCCTGTCGCTCGCTTTGAGCAAAACAGAGATCGTGATTTTGACTAAGAAACGAATCGACACCGTCGTCCCATTAAGAGTGGGAGATGTAATGGTCCAGACCACGCGAGCCGCAAAATACCTTGGCGTCTTGGTGGACAATAAGCTGACTTGGAGGGACCAGATTTTCCGTACAGCGGACAAGGCCTCTAAGATGGTAACTCATCTTAGCAGGCTCATGGCCAACGTCGGCGGTCCCAAGTCCAGCAGGAGAAGACTGTTAATGTCTACAGTCCAGTCCGTGCTCCTTTACGGGGCTGAGGTGTGGGCAGACGCACTAAATATTGAATTTTATCGGATACGGATCGCCCGGGTACAGCGTCAAGCGGCGCTCCGGGTGTGTTCCGCCTACCGTACAGTGTCCGAGCCTGCCGTCCTGGTTATTGCTGGAGTCATCACCATCAAACTTTTGGCAGGGGAGAGGAAGGCAATTTATCAGCGACAAGGCGAAATCGGCCAGGACACTGCAAGGACTAAGGAGCGCTCTCGTACGTACCAGCAATGGCAAAACAGCTGGCAACAAGACGCCCGCGGACGGGATTGCTAGACGTATCAAACAAATCCAACCGTGGGTAGAACGGCGGCATGGCGAGGTGGATTACTACCTCACAATGTTTTTGAGTGGTCACGGCTACTTCCGGTCGTACCTACACCGAATGGGCAAGGCCGTTTCGCCGGATTGTATTTATTGCTCATGCGTTCCCGACGACGCGGAACACACTTTCTTCCGCTGCCGGCGTTGGGAAAGGACCCGCCTTGAAGTGACTCAAACTTTTGGTATAATTTCGGTGGACACGGTCTTTGACCGGATGTTGGAGGGCGAGGACTACTGGTGCTGCTGGTCCAGCTTTGCGCAGGGTATACTCCGCGCCAAAAAGAATGATCTGGACCGAAACGCGGGACAGATCCAAGATCCGAATGGCTAGATAGGCGCGAGCCCTCTGGGCGTAAGCCAAAATTAGGCCTAGCCCGAAGTTTAAAGCGATAAGGGGTTTCCAGGCTAGAATCCTAAGAGTAGAGGAGGTTTTTAGTGGGTATTCTACGTAAGTAGGAGCCCCACACTACAGGCTGGCCACCTGTGTGCGCAAAAACATTTTCCTGCCTCTCCCTAAAAAAAAAACTTAAAAAACAAACAAACTCGAATATTTTCCATTTTACAACTGTATTGTCTACTTTGTACATATAGATTACACTAAAGCTATTGTTAATAGATCAGCAGGTTTTTAACTAACACGGAGTGAAGCACTTGGTAAATATTTCCATGTCTGATGTATGGTATGTACAACAGCATATATTTTGTGTTCCAAGCCTGTTTAAGACGGTGACATTAACTTAAGCTAACTAGCCTGGTTGGCTGACATTTCCAGCCTGAATAGGTTAATTTGCATACAAGCACCATTATATCTTGCTTGGATGGAAGTAGGGTAATCAAGTTTTTAATAAAACTTTGCTTACATCGGGGGAGGGACATAATTTAAAACTTTTTCCTTAAAAACCATAGTTCCATTTTAAATTGTATATATGTTAATATATAACGAGTTTAATAACAAAAATGCAATTATTTATTAATTATTTATTCAATTATTCAGAGTTGGAGATATAAAATAACACGTTTAACAAAATATGTCTTGATAACTAATAAAATTATATCGAATAAGGCTACCTATTATTTATGGAAATTTAAATAATATAAATGCATATTTATTAGCTTAACAGACATAAACCTTCTTGGGACCTTCGGTTATTCTTAAGTTTACTTGTAATAGTATTTATCTCTTGTATTTTCCTTGTTATTTATTTCGCTATAAGTAGTATAAATATTATTCTGATTTTGTAGGAATTGACTCAAGTTATTCATTGCTTCAGGATTAAACCTTACAAATGTGATGTTTGTTGTAGTATTAGTAGACGAAGAACATCTCCTGAAAGGCCATTCATTTTATTGTCATAGTCACATTTCATAGGCGTTCTTTGTTCTTCCTTGGATGTCACAATCAGGTGTGTGGTAGATTAATAACCACTGTTCAACGATTTATTTATACTTAAGTATTATATGTAAGGTTAATTTAATCTAGCATATTTTTCTATATATAAAATGGTAACAAACTTTTGAGATCATGTTTTACAATCACATTGTCTAACGTTAATAATAAACTTCAATAAAGTATAATTGTATTTATTAACCCAGATATGCCTGAATTATTTTTTTTTTTAATTTTTTTTTAATTCTAACAGTTTTTTTTATACTATAAATGTATTCTTCAACACATTTTAAACAATAATTGTAAAAAAATTTCATCGTCGTTTAGTAAATAATGGGTGGCCTATATATAGGACAGTAGGAAAATATGAGTGAAATGCTAAAATATTCCAAAAATGCTTTTTATTTTTAGAAGGGTTACATTTACATTGGATATATATGTTTTTATGTACTTAATTCAACTGTGTTTTTTTAACAAAGATATATAAAACAAGCTTAAAATAAAAATTTTTAGTAAGTGCATTTGTAGTTTATGGCTTTGTGTGGTAATCAATAAAACATTTAGTATGAAGACCAACAACATCACACTTTTGGCATCTGGTAGTGCACTTGGCATGGCAATGCCCACATCTCGTTTGCTTTTTCCTGAGGAACAACAAGGTGGTCCAATCTGTCAAACCTGGAGTCCACTTTTGATTGTTTCGATGGCCGTCCAGCCTTTGACGCGCACCCTTTACCAAATGTTTCTAGCAGGTTACAGGCAAGTCTGCGTCTGAAAGACAAGTGGTCAAGGTTCCCTCCCGCATGGCGGTGAAGTTGCCCAGGCATTTTGTTCTGCACTGTCAATGCAGTCACAGATCAGAGGGAAATACCACTTCTTTACCTCTGATTTGGATTCGGTACAGGCTCATATTTTGATCGCACCGGTCCACTCCGCCCATTTTTTTGTTGTACTGGTGTATGAGGTTTGGTTGAGGGATGAAAGCATGTTTCTTGGCTTTAAGTGAAAAGCGTTTTACCTGATGTATGGGTTGTACACCAAACAGCATTTGAAACAACAGTGACAATACTGTTGTCATTCCATCTTGCAATAATTAAATTTTCATCACATACTTTTTCGTATTCAAAAGTTCCCCTTTCTTTCTTTTTCAAATCTTTACTATCAGTCAGTGGGCACTTTGCTATTCTGTTCTCTCTCACCGTACCAATAGCTCTTATATTCTTTTGGGACAGTTTCTCAAACAAAGGTAGACCAGAAAAAAAAATTATCAAAATACAAGAAGTACGGGAAATCACCATTCTTCTTCAGAACATCACAGTACTCTGCAAAACAACACTGGCAACCAAGGCCCAAGTGTTCATACTGAGGGTCCAAGGTGTGGCTGCTCCCTTGGTAGGGGGTCTTTCCAAACTACATAGCCATTGGGTGTAGCACCAACCCAAATTTTGTAACCATAGCGAATAGGTTTGTTTCTGATGAATTGTTTCAAACCATGCCTCCCAAAATATGGGACCATAGACTCATCAACTGAGTGGTGTTCCTCATGTGGTGCGTAATCAAAAAATGTTTTGTTCAATGCATCAAACAATGGACGTACTTTTGCATACTTGTCATCAGCATTGAGGTTGTCATTATCACAAACATGCAAATTTGACATAATAAACTCAAATCTGTCTCTAGAAATTGCATTTACAACTAATTCATTGCGAAGTGTCCAAAGCTGTTTCCCAAAACATTCGTCTTCGAGGTAATGGAACATAAACCACTCAACAACAATACTCCTATGAAACATTTCATTTCATCGACAGTTACATCACCTAAAACGGTATATGTAATGCCGCATAACGATTTGTTTTCTCAACTAATAAATCTACAATATCATCATCGAAAATACAGAAAAACTGTTCCATTGGTGTTAATTTTTGTTGTACTTCCTGTCTATTACTCCAAATAGTATCATCTAGTTTTAGGTCCTCTTTGACCCATTTTGTACTGCTTTTTAGTGAATGGCTTACTAACCTTTTTTGCTGGTTTCTCTTCAGTGAAATTCTGAATTCGTCTTACTTTTTTATTTGGTGGCTGTGCTATGTCCATCTTCGCTGAACTAGAGGGTAAGGTTGGTTGTGATAAAAGAAGGATCCTCTTCATCTTTTGTTGTCACTCAGTTCAAATTCTTGGGGAAACTTCAGCCGGGGCCAATAGTTGGTTTCCTGGAAGATGATGGATTGAAGTCATGTCCTCATCCCCAGAATCCTCATCAGTGACATCATCATTTGCATTGATTGGTGGCTGAATATATACGCCAATTTCTTCATCAGGTGGCACTTGGATCTCTTCATCTTCTAGCATCGTCAAAATTTCATGAAGGTTCAAGTTCCTAAAAAATTCAAAGTACGATAAATAACAAGGTTTTTCAGAATTTTTTATAAAATAACTGTAAAAAATTGTATTGATGCTTAAAACAAAAAGTTTAACCCAATTACTAAGTCACGACTTGAAATACAAGGGTCGAAACTCATTTGAGAGTGGGAAGCATTATTGTTGTACATATGCCTACTGACTACATGTAGGGACGGGCCAATTCCAAACATAACCTATAAACGGTCTGAATTTAGAACGGTTCACATTTCAAGATAAATGTAATAACTAGTTAGTCAGTTATTAGGAAATGTACTTAAATAGGTTTAAAACTACGAAATAATAGTATTGTACTTACTTTTCGCACATGGCGCAGAGCTCATGAAGTTGATTGGAAATCCTAAATTGTAAACTAGTCTAAAGAAACAAACTAGTTGAAGCATTCACTTGATTGTTGCTCAGATGCATTCAGTAGCTCTTACTGAAGACAGCAACCACCCTGCCACCTGTTGGAAAAAGCTGAAACTACTTCAGAAGTAAGCTTTATGGAGAACACTACAAGTGTCCTAAATATAGGTCACTAGGCATATCTGGGTTAAACAGAAATAAAGTAGTTAAAAGTTAACTGAAGGCATTAAAAGAAAAAATTATCGTGGAAATGTTGCAGTTGACAGCTTATAATATGTTAACAAAAAGTTTGTTGTTGTTTAAAATATTTGTCTCAATAAAAACAAACCACTTTGCAATGTCCGTAAGTATATTTAATTGCAACACAAAACTATCCTTGCAATACGGTTATCTCATTTATCTCAGCACTGACAAGTTTCTAAAGACCCTCGCCTTGTTAACGCATCTTTTTGAAACCAGTTCACAAGTTTAAAAACTCGGGGCAGAAAAGGGCATGTTGAAATTGAATAAATTTAACAACCATAAATAGACTTTGATTGAGAAACTTTATTTAAAATGAATTAAAATTTGCAATAATTTATGTATACACTATGAAAAAAGAGGTTTATTTTGTTTAACAATCCTTGGAAACGGATAGTAAAGTGCAATGATCTATTTAGGCGCGTTTGATCATTTAACAGTATGCTTCGAAGTAAACGCGTTTAAATTAGTATGCATTACCTAGGCCATTTCTATAGTAACTGGTATAATATAATTAGCAGTAAAATTAGAGAAGTTAGAAGCTTTAATAAGTGTGAGCAATTTGAACTAGATATATATCTCCAGAATTTTCAATTTTTCGTATCCGAAAATATTAATTACTACATTGTGTAAGTGTGAGAACCTATGTCAAGGTGGTGTGTTTATTGAAGATAAGTATACATTCTTATACATTCTCATTTTGTAAGCTTTAATATCAAGGAACTATTTACTCTATTCTTTATTCATGGGTTTGTATTGATTGAATATCAGGAAGCATATTGCCTTATTAATTTCGCTTCTACAATGAAAGTTAACAAGTTCTTGTTTGACTTGTATCTAACTGGATGGATTTCCAATAATGAGACTCCCTTGAACTTTCGTTTGTTCTATGTTCCAAAGTGTTTTAATGAAAAATTTGTTTACTTATTAGTTCATTAATTTCCAATCTCTATTGGCTTAGTTACTTTTATCGTTCTTTATTTAATTTAAGTTTAAATACATAGAAACGGTTTGTTTTAGCAGAATCCGATCTCAGATTATTTGCCCTACGGATTTTTCATTCTGTTACACATCTTCATGATTACGAGATCAAACTTAAACGGGCACTCATGCAACACAATCTTCACAAATTAATATAATAGTATAACTCCAGCGCTTTAACATTATATAGAAAACTTTGTTTAGAATGTTTCTCATATCGTCTACTTTTCAGCTCACAAAGCTTCTACCGTATCATATACTGTGGCAGGTAGACAGTAGCAGCTGTCAGAAAGCTATATCAAACATCTGTACTTATATCATCCTGTCATTCTACACATTGGTAAGTGTTATTAAAAATCTGTTTTCTATCCGCACGATATCTCAAGAACTAACGGACGTGCATGGTTGAAATGTGGCGTGAAGTTCAAGCAATTTAACAATGAAGCAATATCAAGTTCAATGACGATTACGCATTAGGATTTGTTTGAACATCGTTAAACATTTTACATTTGTACTATGGATGATCATGAAGGTAACGATGAAAACGGGTGGAAAATAAATGAGTACAACATTTTAATATGAGACATGGATTTTTCATGTAGTCCCAGCGAGTCTGTTACACAACATGCTGTGTAACGTACTTCTACACTATCAAAAACAGTTTGGAGAGATAAAAATCGGTATTGTTCATTCTATACAATACAAAATATTACACAGATCATGCACGCCCTATCCATCTTATAACAGTCTTGGAACACTTTATGTTTGGTATCTTTACACGTGTACGAAAAGTTATAGATAACAACTAATTATGAATTAAATATATGTAATTTAAAATATTGATAATTTATTATCTATGAAATATTCCTTCTAAAAATGAATATAAGAGTTTGATTGATGTGCGTATTTTACATTAAGTCCATCACAGTCGAACAGTTCAGTTTCCTGCAAATAAACTTAATAACTTAACCAGAAGATGCAAAAGACCGAAATTCCCTTGAGCGAACATTCAAATGTTATATCATTTGAAAAATCATATCGCTCCAAAATGTTTTATTTTTAGCATGTTCAGGTCAGTGTAAATAAATGGTTTGACTTCTCTTATAAAGATCTTTAGAGAAAACAACAATACAGCCTGTGGCAACCAGGTCAGTTCACAGTCCCAGGAATAACTGTTATTGCAACCAGTGAATATCCGAGTCCCAGTACGGAACAACCAGGTCCGTTCACCACACTTTACCCATCCCATAACTGATGTTGCTACCGGCGAATATCCGAGTCCCGGTACTGGTAAACCAGGTCTGTCCACCGCAAATCACCGTTCCCAAAACTGCAATTGCTACCGGTGAATATTGGAGTCTCGGTACTGGGCAACCAGGTCTATCCAGTACACATAACCGTTCCTATAACTTCTATTGCTACCGGTTAATATCCGAGTACCGGTATTGGTCAACGAGGTCTGTCCACCGCACATCACCGTTCCAAAAACTGTTATTGCTACCGGCGAATATCCGAGTACCGGTACTGGTCAATCAGATCTGTCCACTACACATCACCGTTCCTATAACTGCAATTGCCACCGGTTAATATCCGAGTACCGGTACTGGCCAACAAGGTCTGTCCACCGCACATCACCGTCAATATAAATGCAATTGCCACCGGTTAATATCTGAGTACCGGTACTGGTCAACCAGGTTTGTCCACCGCACATCACCGTTCCTATAACTGCTATTGCTACCGGTGAATATTTTAGTACCGGTACTGATCAACCAGGTCTGTCCACCGCACATCACCGTTCCCAAAACTGCAATTGCTACCGGTGAATATCGGATTCTCGGTACTGGTTAACCATGTCTATCCAGTACACATCACCGTTCCCAAAACTGCAATTGCTACCGGTGAATATCGGAGTCTCGGTACTGGTCAACCAGGTCTATCCAGTACACATCACCGTTCCTATAACTTCTATTGCTACCGGTTAATATCCGAGTACCGCGTACTGATCAACCAGGTCTGTCCACCGCACATCACCGTTCCCAAAACTGCAATTGCTACCGGTGAATATCGGAGTCTCGGTACTGGTCAGCCAGGTTTGTCCACCGCACATCATCGTTCCTATAACTGCTATTGCTACCGGTGAATATCCGAGTACCGGTTCTGGTCAACCAGGTCTGTCCACCGCACATCACCGTTCCCAAAACTGTTATTGTTACCTTCGAATATCCGAGTCCCAGTATGGTTCATTACGTGTCGGTTTGGTTTTTATGGAAGAAATTTTCTGTTGTCGTTACAGACATATGTCTTAGAATACCTAATTATAGAATGACTGCATGTAATTTAAACTTTACACATACGTTTTATTTATTTATGAATTCGTGAAGCTCTACGTTAGAAAAGTTAATTACATTACTTTAGGCTAGTCTATTAATCGAGCATCTGCTTGAGACGGTACAAACATTGCGAACTTTACAACACAAAACAAATCAAATTTTTAACATTTATGATAATCATACAAACTTACATGTAGACATCACGGTTTAACCCTAGAAACGTCTAATGGCCCAATTAGTGTTGATGTGTAAACCACGAAAGCTAAATCGACACCAAAAGTATTAATTTGTATTTTATCGATTAAAGCATCATTACCATACCTTCAAATTACCGATCGATATATAGCCTCTGATATTTTTCTATTTAGTGGTCTTTGATTTTCGTAAATCCTGTTTCTAGTTGACAATCTTAGTGATTTTCCCTGAAAAGATTTTTTGGTTAACTTGTATGCAGTGGACATTGTTATTTGTAAATAATTATTTTTTAATTTTGTTTAAAAGCTTTTTTTTATTGAATTGGTGCAGTTTGGTCATACGCTGTTCATTATAAAACTTCATAATTCACGATTCCTGTGGATAAAGAGTAAGAAGTTGTAAGAAGTATGTTAGTTTTGTTAGCAAACTTATTTTGTTAGCTTTATTCTTTGATTTTAACGAAACAGGTTACATGGTACTCGAACTGAGCAACTACTTGTTTTATTCAATATTTAACTAAATTAAATTAGCCTATTACCATTTATATACATTTAATGTGAAAAATAAAAGTCGTTTGACAGGTATTTGGTCTTTCGTTTACATGTTTATTTGGTTATTTAAACCTATATGTGACAGCAACATCCAAATACAAAATAATTCAATCGTGAAAAGTAAGGGCTCTGTACTCTGTAGTGTAGTGGTAGCGCACTCACCCGGCAAGTGGGATATACGAGTTTGAGTCTCGGTGGAGCAAGTACTTTTTGTGATTCAATATTTATTTACAATAAATTTGACTAATACCATGTTTACAAGTTTTAAAAATGTTATACATATGGCGAAGGGTCTATTACTTCGATTCTCAAGATTAAAAATTGTGCAATATATTTTTAACTTAAGGTTCTGTTGAGCTCATGTACTTCGTTTAGGGATATGATCTATTCTATCGGTCGGTCGAAAATCGCATAACCTGATGTGTGGGAGGCTGGTTGCTGTGGAGAGAGAGAGATATATATATAGGTGTGATATGAGAAACACCCAATATGTGCTGACCAGACCGCCTAGCTCCGGCCCAAGCGCATTCAAATGGAACCGAGATTGTATATTACAGTATTCATTTTGTTTGTGTGTTTATAAGTTCCACACCATTACGTCACCACTATAAATGATTATGTGATGTATCTATAAACTAGTATTTTGTACTATTCTATGTTAAATCAGGATTTGTAAACTTTATATACTTTCATAGAATCGAGGTTAGTGTAGTACTAAATTCAAATACTGTAAAGGCTCTTTGAAACTGTATCTATAAATATCGATCCGATTTTCTCTACCATCAAAACATGTTAAGTGATACACAGAACAGTATCACTTCACGTCGGTTTATTCTTTGATATTAAACACTGCCACTCACATGATGAAGTTAAGTGAGGAATTTGAGCTGTGTTAGAAGTCGAGTTGCCGATACCAGCTGTTATTCATACGACAAAGTTAACTCCAAAAATTAACATGTAGGATTTAAACTCGCATAACTCAAACAACAAAATTATATTCACTAATTTCTTAGTCTAATAATAAATTAGTTTTTCATACTCCAAATACTTGCCACTTAAAACATTTAATTTGCATAGAACATGATTCTTTACTTCTTTACTTTGTGCGTTAATGGAAATATCATTCGTCGCCTCCTAAAATTTGAATTATTACCATAAATATTTTTTTACTAACTACGTGCCTAGACCAAAAAACATACAGACAGACATACCCGCAGTGTTGGCTATAATAAATGATAGTGACTTCGATAAGTCTCAGTTAAATAGCTTTTCACCATGAAATTAGGAAAATACATTAAAAACTGCCTTATTCCCTTATTTAATACTCTGCATAATCGATACTTTCCTATACTGTGTAGTATTCTGGAACAGAAGGTTGCATAATCCAGGATACTAATGAGTTATTAGTTTAATTTAATTCAGTTTAGTTTATCATTGAGTTAAAGTTATTCATGAAATAAAGATTTTTGTTCTTACATACTATCACAAAGTCAGCATCCATCATTGCAACTGTCAAAGACATAAATGTGGACATTCCTCAGTAATAGAGTTGTTATTGTTATTCTTTTTGATGTTATTGATGTTATACAGTTTTCTTATACCTATCCTACTCTATGTATAAGAAAACGGCCTGAAACATATTATTGCGTTATCGAAGACTTACTCTACACACTTATTTTTCCACTATTTTTTTTAATAGTTAATTAACTCAACTCACTATCGACATTCTGGCCAGGCTTCCATCGAGGAGTTTACTCCCCGATTACTCCGTCAAATATTGATATCGTTCTTCGGAAAACTTACTGAGAGGTAGAAATGTATACAAGTAAAAGTATCGAAGAACATACTGTAAAAATCAACAACATATTAATAATTAGTGCATAACGAGAGAGCGAGAGAGAGAGGGAGGGAGGGAGAGAGAGAGAGAGAGAGAGAGAGAGAGAGAGAGAGAGGAGAGAGAGAGAGAGAGAGAGGGGGGAGAGAGTGAGAGGGGGGGAGAGAGAGAGAGAGGGAGGGAGGGAGAGAGAGAGAGAGAGAGAGAGAGAGAGAGAGAGAGAGAGAGATTCATAATATATCACGACACTGCATTGTCAGAGGAAAGTTTAGAATTAAATAAATGATACAAAATTCAATACATTTGAAGTAAAATAAATTTTTAAGTCATAATTTCGTTATTTACAAGCACTAACAAGCTTGAAACGAATAACCCTAATTAGTCTTATAACGAGTACACTATTTTTCCTTTCCAAGTGGAGCAATATATTAGTGTGTGCAGATAGATCCGCTATACACACATACGCGCGGATTACTTGAAAAATTCTGTATTATAAAACTTTAGATCTAAAATCGGTTTAAAGAAGATAACTTTATATAACTTAAATATTTAGATATAATACTTAATTGCTTACACGATCACCTATGTAGTAAACATTTTCTCAAGGAAAGGTTTTCTTTTTTAATTAACGTTTACTTGATTCACAATATTATAATCGAAGTCAATTTTACTTACTTATACAATTAAAATTCTCATGTAATTTAAATTAAACGTAATTTCCTTTATTATAAGCGAAGCTAAATAAAATATCAATACAAATTTTCAAAACATTTTTCATACAGCGTTTGTTACACTAAATTTTACTGCTGGTACAGTGTGTCAGGTTTTATTGGACCTCCAATTTTAAATTAAGCATCGTGTAAAATGTCAAGTCTCTAGCTCAAATATTCTTGCTGAAATATAAGACGATGTTTGTCTCACTACAGAACTTGTAAATCAAGTTTACGTTTGACATGGCCAGAGGAGTTGAGCAAGCCTCAATCAACTCCAGGAACAACTTAAACTTGCCCAGAAACTTGTTATGGAGACATCCTCCTTCCACCCTTGTTAACAATGTCCTTTCTATTCTTACCTTCTTGTACCTACGAGTATTTTTGTTTCAGTTGCCGACTTGTATTAGGAGCAAAACATTTTTCCATCCATGAATAGAAAGTTAATTTTTTACATGGACTCCCTTGGTGATGCAGTAGAAAGAATACCATTGCAATACCATTTAAACTCATATGCTTGGTTGAAAACCTTGAAAATGCTTTTGGTTTTTTCGTGCTGAAAAACGTGTGTGAATTTCAGCTTTCTAGGGCGGCGAAAAGTTTAAAAAATAAAAATACATTATTTTCAATACTAATTCAATACGTTTGGTATATGTGGAAACACTTATTTTTGCTATTTAAGGAACGTGTGTGTCAATTTCACGTTCATAGACCATCTGAAGTGGGTTTGTACCCCAATTTAAACCTCTGCGGGTACTTTCTTTATAAAAGATGTTTGGTATGTGTCTTAATAGCATAAGACACGTATGTTTTTGGATATTGGATGTCATTTCTCTTGGACATTGGGAAGTTTAAACTCGAAATATAATCTTTCTAGGGGGTTTTAACCCCATTTCAACCTTAATGGATGTTAGGTCTTTATGAGAGTGCGTGAGTTAAATTTCATCTTATTGGGATTTCGGGAAGTTGCAGAATTGGTGAAGTGGCTGAGTAAGAGAGTACGTCGTTTCTTTGCCTTTTATTTATAGAGATGTTTGTCGAACATCTTTGTTTTATACTATTGGGAAAAATCATTAATTTTTTACCATAACGATAAAAATTTGTCTCAAGTTTATAATGGAGACAATAGAAGAGATTGGAGAATCGGCGGAGAGATTGACAAAGTATTTCAATGAAATTCAAGAGGACATTTATCAGATGTTGCCTTGTAATACGACGCTACGTCATCATTTATTCATTCCGAAGATCGCCGCGATTTGCGAGTATATTTTTTATTTTAGAAGCGCTTCTTACCTCTTAAAAATTAAATTATTGTTCTAAATTTTCCACTTGTAATTAAATTTAATTTAGTTTTTCATTTCAACACGGTCACAAATGAGAATTCTATGGTTAGATAGAACACTCATACTTATAGTTCATATTTTTTATTTTTTTAAATACAATTTTTCCAAAAGTTTGAAATGTAGTGTTTTGATATTTGTGTATTGTATATCCTATTAACAACAATTTCAAACACTAAAATAATTATATTTAAAATTAAGGTCATAGGTGTACAACAGCAGATCAAAAATTATAATATTTAATAAACTATAATCACTAAATGAATGAATTATTTAATCGGTGTTATAATAATTATATTAGAAGTACCTTTGAACACTAAAAATTACAAATACAAATTTAAGTAGATACTAGATAGAATGCCATTTTTCCCTTTAAATTCAAATTTTTATAATTATATCGTATATATTACAATACTACAGCAAGACAGTAAATGCATATTGTAATGCTGTAGTTTTAGTAACAAGTCTGCCTAGTGGGTGTTAAACTTTTCATTTCTGGATGAGCATCTGTCTGTCTATCTTTTTACAAGACATCTATAGTATAAAATGAGTTATAGACCTGAAGTTTTCTAACAAACTTCAGCGAAACCTGTTACGGGATATATAGCACGGTGTGCTCTTACATTGTAGGTGTGGGAAATAGAATATTACATAAATAAAGAATAAAATAGGATAAATAATCATATTGTCCCTGTTTGGAAGCTTGTAAAAGATCATATATAAAAAATTGAAATATCTAAATTAAAATATGAGTAAAAACTAATCTTTAGGAAGGTATGGTAAGAATTTTACTCTTATAATTTATCGTGTGTAAATATGTAAGTCGTTTTATAAAAATCATAGTAGTTTTTTACATGTTTATTCGTAGACGTTAGTAGTAATTATGATGTTCAGTGTTCCTAATTATTTTGTAGACTTAGAGGAATCGTGAGAACAATTATTTTAAATAAGTATTTTAAATTTAAATTATATATTTATTTTGTAAAATCAAAAACGCATAACTTTTTTCTTGTTTCCTTGTAAGAAATATTCTATTATCAGGGATATTTTTAAAATAATTAAAATACTTATATTGATTTGTTTACACGCTGAATATTTCTCTTATAACTTTAAAACATTAACACTATTAATTTTTTCAGGTTTTCGATAAGTTATTTTGTCTAACAATGTACCATAAACAAAAGCTTGCCACAATAAAGAATATAACAATGGTCTATTTTGCATCAACAATGGACTATGTAATCAAACCTTGACCCCATTGCTGTACAATATCGCTTACTATTATCCAGAATGATGATGAAATAATAAATAATAGTTTAGATAAATCTGTTTTGTAACTAAAATAAATGCATTAATGTGTAAAGTAATTAATCTGTTTTTATATACAATTGTGGAAAATAAATTATTCCTCAAAGGTCTAATTTAATCTCCGTTATACATCGTCGAACTCTATTTGAAAAGCTAACCAGTTATTTAATTTTACTTGAATTATTTAATTTATGAATATATTATGAAAAGGCATTTTTATAATTTTTTTATGGTATTATTTTTTCTATAAAATTGAAAACTTTTGTTTAAAAACGATCTGTAACTGGCTTAAACATATTGTATGTTATATGAAAACCCGATATTATTCATAAAATTTTAAAAATAAGCAGTTTAATAAATTAGTTCTTAACTATGAGCTACTCGCTGTGGCAATTCCCTAGAAATGTGTCAGCAGAATCGGCGATATTGAGGAACTTCACACGGCATAGCTTATGGGTTCTAAAACAGTAAGGCAACTGAAACAGGATACACAATCTGACCGAATTCGTCTAGAAAACGAATTGGGAAATCGTGCAGATCGAACTAGAATTTGTCCACACGACAGTTAGAACGTGTGCAAGAGAAATATAGTTTGTAATCTGAGGTCCGAACGTGAAACTTTTAAAACCGGTGAGCGAGTGTCACTTATCACTTATCACTGGCAATTTAACTTTGCGTGTAACTGGAGAAACTTCGATTATTTTTCACCAATCGAGATTTATTCAGTTTATAAAAATATGTCAAGTGTTTTATAAAGAACATAGGTTGTAATATTTTGACAGGGTATAAATAAATATTATTAATTCAAAGAGTTTATAACCAAGAATGTTCATCGGTTCTTAAAAATATTTTAGTATTAATGTATCTATGGAATTCTCAGTAGACAATGGCAATCGACATTTACATGAAATGCAATACTGCATCATTTCTATGACAGTTAGTACAGCAACTGTGGATTAATAAGATTACATACAGTCAGTGCACACTTTCATCCGTCAGACACGTTTGACTTTGTTTGTACAAACATTCGTTCTCTCTATAACACGATCAAAAATTGCTCAGTGAATGTAAAAAATTAGTCTAATACACAGAATCGAATTTTGGGGAGGTTGTTCAAAAAGTAATATCTTAAAACATTTTAAGTGTCAAAATCATTCAATTAATATCATAATCACGTCATATATCTTGGACTGCCGAGACTTTCTTAACATTATATTATTGAATTTTATTTGTACTCCTCTTTAATAAAAATTTTTTTTAGTTACGGGCAACAAGAGGCTAGGACAACTCGGGATGTTTTTGTCCTTCCGGGCAGATTTCAAGTGCTTTGATTACTTGAGCTAAGGAGCTACTGAACTAGGACGACACCATAAATAAGGGGAATCTGAAATTAGCGTGTTTTAAGAAAAAAAAACTTTAAATTCTATACATGCACCAAATTTTTTTACAATTTTCGGTAGATAAGTAAATCAGTGAACTAACTTCTTTATAACCCTTACATTACAGAGATATTTAAAAAAATATACGTGAATATCCAAAAATACTTTATATTTCCGATCTTAATAGTTATAATGTCTTCATTGATTTATAATAACCTACTACGTAAGTAAAAGTTTCTTAAATCCAATACACGAAAAGGTATCACCATTTATTTTTAGCTATATTCCACAGCATATATATATATCTACACAACAATAACGCGAGTAGGTCAATCTCTGTAAAATCCTCGACTCCAATAAAATTTACTTGAATTCACATACAAAAGCTTTTATGGGGTGTAAGAAGAATGAAATAACACAGTAGATGATGGGATGAAGTATATCACATTGTATACTTATGGGAACAATCAGTTTGCTGTAGGTTGTCGTTTTTTGACTTCACTTGTAAACAGAGATACAAAATAAATAATTTTGAATTACCTAATCTTTTAGACTTTTAAATTATTGAACTAAGGTTGCCATTTTTATATTAATTAAACTAAGTTTTTCAATAAGTCTAATACGAAACTTTCTCCTAATGTAAATTTTAAACGCCTAATTCCAACTTTGAGTTTCGTTACAGATGGCGGTTTAGTCACCAAAATAACGACATCTGCCTAAATTTGAGTTAAAACTGAAGCCGTGTATGAAAAGTTCCAACACTAATTTAGTAAGCTAATTGACATTTTATACCTTATTCAAAATAATGACAAAATTATTTTCTGTATACTTTTTGTAACTTTGACTATGTAAACGACTATTAGATGTTACTGAGTAATCTGGCCTTTATAATTTAAGTGCTTGTGCATCTTCCTACTGCTGTTTTAAGTAGGAGGAGGTTACCTCATCCGAACCTAAGTCCGCATCTAACTGGCCTGCTTATTATGCCTTATCACTCGAATACATTACTGGATTTTAAATATATTGTCTCTCTTCCATGTTTATTTAATTATCTTTATATATTAGTTTTTTATTCTTAACTATATAGTAAGTTTTAGATTTTTAAAACTTCACTGGAGGGTTTGTCATCGTGTACGTAAATAATTAGATATAACTTATATGGTTAGTGAGTAGCATTTTGCCACTTGTTTAATAGATTACCACAACGAATAAAACACAAGTAACATTTAGACGTTAAATCTCTTGATATGTAAGACCACATAATTAGTATATACTGCACAAAATGAAAACTAATCAATAGAGTAAAACCGGTGGTGTGCTACATGCCACTACAGTGAAGAATAACAGATATGAATGTTCAGCAAAATGATTAATTATATCCATAGGCTACAGGCGTGTAAGTAACACAGTAAAACTGATAAACAGAAAACTGACTATAGCAAAGGAAGGCAAATAGTAATGATCAACAAAATTTTAGCCTAAAGAATCTTATAAATACAAATAAATCACAAAATGTGTTACTACGCACCAATTTCGAAAACGGACACTATTTACGCTATCATTCTTCTATTAGCTCATTCTTTTTGTAAAAAATCCTTTCGATGTAAGGATGATTTATATAAAGAGAAAGCTCTAACATTTTGCCTTGAATGTTTTAGAATTTGAAAAAAATGGTACTATATAGGTTTTAGATCAAAATATAATTGACAATCAGCTGTTTAAACTATCAGTTTTATTTAAATTTAGGTATACAACAGTGTTTGATCAGTAGTGATGCAGATAACAGAGTAAAATTTAACTTTTACTCCAGATTGCGCAGTGACGAAATAAAAACATTAAATGCATTGAATACTATTTAAACTCTGTTACATAACAGTGAACAAAGCTATGAATGTTTTCACATAAGGTTCTGAAAACTGGTTGGCTATCTTAACATTGTGATGATGTATTTTTACACTGGAATAAACTAACCATATGAAATCTTATACCATCGTGTACTCTGATCTGAATAGATATAAGTAGTAAGTGTACATTTCAAATAAATGGTTTTGGTCATCATTGAAAATGAGAAAGAAAATAAGACTTCCTGGTACAAATGATCTGAAAATAACCAACTTCAGTTTTCTAAGTTGGATAAACTATTAGTTGCAATTTTGAAACTCTATATAGACTATATTAGATTCATTATCAATAACTATAGCACAATTTAGGTTATTACTGTAAGCACACAGTTATAACTAATTTGAAGGAAGTACTTGGAAAACATTTCAAACTGCCTATAAATCCAAAACTCAGGAAGCAAATCTAAAGCTGAATCTTGAAGAATGAATAATCTATAACAGCAGGCTTCGCAAAATGTCTATTCTTCAAAGTCTACAGCGCATTTAATTCTCTAGATGTTCTGCCTATAGACAGATAGACAGACAGACAGACAGACAGAAGAGAAAGTATCTCCTGAGTGATAGTCTTTAGTAACTCTTAACTAATAACAAATGGGGTTTTTGTGATTATCGTCTCAGAATCGTTTGAAAAAGAAGAGTAATACCCACATATTTTTTTAAACGTCCCTAAATGTTCATATGATTTAATAGTGATGTTCCTCATATTAATTTCATATTATGTTAATTGCATACACATAACTAATTGTGATGATTATATGCTATGCATTAATTTGAATTAATGTTAAAAGATGTTCTAACAAATAAATATTGTTGAACCAGATGCATCAACCTGGACTACAATATCACACCTGACCTCTCTTAGTTATAGAATGTTGTACCCAAAATGTGTTGCATCGCTGTCCTCCTGGGACTCGTAATGTTCCTCTCCTCTATAAATAATAGACGCTTTACCATATTCCGTTCACTGCACCAGATAAGGTTACCCTTACCATTTGTGGAGAAATACTTTGTTGTCTAAAACATTTTTGTTAACAGTCTTATGCCGGTTTATTATTTATTACATGGTTTGTCTATAAAACTAAAGATATAATAAAATCAATATTTTGACACTAAAAAATCAATGAAACTGTAATTTCAAGCTTTTTAATCGAGTTTTTTAAACATTAAAACATTTGGATATCAGGATTTTAGATATTTTTCATCGTTATAGGTTACCTTCCCCATCTGACAAAGAGAACCAAACTTCCAATCCAATCTTCGAAACGTTGTGGTATACCTTTTGAAATCATAACGATGGCAAACGTCCGAATTCCTAATATCTTTTCAAACCTTCCATCGTGAATAACAAAATTTAAACAAAGAATTGAAAAAAATAATTATTTGCTATGGAGTTTAATACCTACGTAACATAATTAATTGGGGAATATTTTGGCAAGATTCATTTATTTAGCCTAAGTACAAAGTAACATATGCCTTGTTAAAGGAAACCTTCATGCATTTCCAGTAGGTTACTCTACAATCGTAGGGCACATCTGCATAGACAAAGATAAGACAGACAGTGATTTCACTCAGTTAAGCGACAAGTAGCTTAACAGTCCTGGTTTTAGAAAAATGAAAAAGTCAACTTAATATTCCTTGAAAGAAATGCTACCTCGATAGGAAGGGAGAGGTATTAATAGAGGGAAAATGGTTAAATAAAACGATTATGCCAATCACCAAAGACGGCTTTACTTCCCCCACAAAGAACGATTTGGCTCAGGGATGTCTCGTCCTCCAAAAAGACTGCCACAGGGTCGACACACTGTCTAGAGCAGGGGTGCCCAACCTTTTTTACCCAAGGGCCACATTGTAACCCTTTATGGCCAGGCGGGCCAACATCCCAGGGGATTCGGAACCCCAAACAAGACGTATTGCCCAGGGTTCGTTCCAGAAATCTTGTGCAAAACATGAGTTTTAAGCTTATTTGGCCCTTGATTCCTGATTATTGCAATTTCTTATTGTTTATTAGTTGTTAGGTAAAGGTTTATACTTTATTATGTTTTTAGGTTCTTTTAGTATAAATAAATATAAACCCAGACTTTTGGATGTTTGCTGTAATTCTGAGGGAACTATAAAAAAAGTCGCCAATAAATTGAATACATTGATTTTAATTAATCCTACTAGGATACTAGGACATACAAATTACCACCATAAATGACAAAAAGTGAGGTTGTTTTGTTTTACATATTTTAAAATCAAAATACCAGTATTGATAAAAAGTTCAATGGGATCCTTGGAATTGCTTAGTGCTGAGAATATCTTTCCACTTAGGCTCAAACTTAGTGGTCCCAATCAATAATAAAGATTTTAAATTTAATCTGTAAGGGATGACCGAAATTTTGATTTGATAAAGTTCATCTTGGAAAATGCCTGCTCACATACATAAGTCGAACCGAACAACGAAACCGTGGTTCAAGCAAACTTCTTTATGTTCTTGAAATCTTCTTCCGGCAAAGCACTATAGAAAGACAACAGATCGCCTCTATTAAGGCATTCTTCATAATTTTCCTTGTGCGTTTCATTTGTTGTTAGGTCAATAATTTCAAGTTGAAAGGATGGAGGCACAGTATCAATATCACACTTGAATGGATTTTGAAACATGTTGATTCTACCACACTCTTTGTCAAAATCTTCAAATCTTTTGTTAAACTGCTGACTCAATTGGCTGACGACCTTAGCAGCGAACTCAGAAGGAAACGGCACACTAGCTTCAGATACAAATTTTTGACATGTTTCAAAGTGGTCTAAATTCTTATTACTTAGCTGCTTCTTAAAGAGGGCCAGTTTTTTTATAAAAGCATTTACGTGATGGTATGCATCGGTAACAAGAGAATTAGGTCCCTGTAGTTTAAGTTTAAACAGTTGATATGCACTGTGATGTCAACTAAAAATGCTAACTTCCACAACCACACCGGATTAGAAAGTACTGGCTCTTGGAGACCTTGTTCTATCATAAAAATATCTATTGCTTCATGAAGTTCAAAAAAACGTTGTAAAACTTTACCCCTACTAAGCCATCGCACCTCACAATGGTAGGGCACGTCTGGGTAGTTACTGTCTATTTCTGACAAAAATGCCTTGAACTGGCGGTGTTTTTGGGAGGACGACCGTATGTAGTTTACTGTTTTCACAACAATTTCCATCACTTCTGATATTTCCAATTTTTTTCCACACAAAGCCTGCTGATGGATGATACAATGTAGTATGATGGGTTTCTCTCCACTAGTGCCTTCCACTGCTTTGTATACGTTTCCAGCTACACCTGTTTTGGTACCACTCATATTTTTACCTCCATCTGTAGTCACTCCTTTCAATTTTGTAAAATCAAGTCCGAGACCTAAAATAGTTTCCTTAATTTTAGAAAATATTTCCACACCACTTACAGTAGTTTTCATTGAATGAACTCCAGCCAGTTCTTCGGTAATTTGAAATTCACTATTTACACCTCTTACAAACAGTAGAATCTGAGCTACATCAGAGTTATCCTTGGATTCATCCAAAGCAATTGAAAAACATTCAAACTTTTCACAGGCTAACATTAATTGATTGTAGACGTCTTTGCCGATATCTTCGGTTCGGCGAGTCATGGTGTTACGAGACAGACTAATAGAGCCTAGCAAAGAAAGTTTGTCAGAACAAAGCTCTTCAACAGCTTTCAAAATACAACTTGTAACTATTTCACAATCACTAAAAGGTTTACCTTCCTTAGCTAAAATGTGAGCAATTTTGTAGCTTGCTCTTACAACAGACTCATTTTCATCATTACGTTTAGTAAATATATTTCTCTGTGATGACAAAGATGCTTTCATAGCGTCTACTTTTTCTTTTCTAAGTTTATCTGAAAGCTGAGCATATTTTACTTTGTCCGTGTTTTGAGTCAAAATGCCTTCTGATGTTGTATTCCTTTAACACCGCTATTGATTCGTTACAAATAAGGCACAAGGCACTGTTTCTGTTATTCACAACAAAATATTGCTCACTCCACTTCTCATTAAAAATACGACACTCATTGTCAATCTTCCTCTTTTTGGTACTACTCATTGCGATATAATGTTTTTAAATAATTTGCACTATTATTAAAATTCAATTGCTGCAGTATTCAACACGTAAAGACTGACACCACAAACACTCTTGTCTGCATAGAGACACACGGGCAGTAGCACTAGCACTAGGATTGCAGGGGTGGGGTGGGGAGGTAGTGGAAATAAACAAGTCACGTGGCGAGTGGTGACCTTGAGTTGGTTAGGGGTTACGTCGCCGCACCGCGCGCTGTGCCGTGCTTTTTTACGCGCGCTTTATTCGCCAGCCGGCAGCCACCACCGTAGTCAGTGAAATCTGTCTGCAAATACTTTACTTATTTCAACACTCATACTCCACCAAATGAATACGGCTCGTTCTAAGTGAAATCGGCTGGACTGCTTGGTTCTCAAAATTTGTATTTATTTAATATTTCAAATGCTTGTAAACAAATTTGGTTGTTTTGGCAACAAGGCGGGCCACATAAAACTGACTCGCGGGCCGTAGGTTGGGCAGCCCTGGTCTAGAAAAACACCCCTGTAACAGATGAAAGCAGAGATCGAGTACAAATACAGTTAACAATCAGAGTCACTTGGCATCGAGGTTTGGAATGGTCAATTATATATGGTAAAACCACTAAAAACTCCATTTAAAGTGGATAAAAGAGATTTTAGATATGCATACACCTTCGTTAATAGACTTAAAGCGACATTTACTCCCAACAAAACGCGAAAGATTACTCGAGATCCAAGCACTTATGAATCACATTTTAGAATGCCGGTGGGGAAAGCGATGCTGTCCTTGCCCACGCGAAATCATTACTACCTAGAAGTGTCGGTCAAATATGTTGACCAATCAAAGAGCGATCATCCTATTCTACACTATCGTCTGCTTATCTGCAGCCAGTGCAGGCAATCTATTATTGCCTGGAAATTATATATGAAAATGCAAATGTAAACCAGATTAATCTAGAAGTTAAATTATATGTAATAATATAAGAGTTATAAATATCTTCAGCTAGAAAAAATCAAACAGATTATAGCGAATAATGTTCAAGAGATGTTTGGCCTAGTCTTTAATTGACTACTGTCTTCCCATTTCTGCGAGTTTGGGCTCTAAACGTTTGATGCACCAGAATAAATCACGATTTCTCTTGTCATTGTTAAATATACAGTTTCCTTTCAAACTGTTTTAGGGTTATACAATATCAGTATGAGTTGTATGACGATAGTATTAATTTTTATTATATCAACTACACGTCCAATGCTGTACAATGGGGCACGAAAAAGTGAGCAATCAGATTGTCCTCTGTGAAGTGAGACGTCAGGTTGCTCTGGCATTTAATATTTTGACTGTAAAAAATCAATGTGGCGTAGTCCTAGGGTCGGACCTCAGAATTAACTGCAATAAACATCCGGACCTCAGCACAACTCACCTGCATGGATGTTATATGTCATGTGCAACTAAAACAGTTAAAAGTATTGTTGAAATATTTTACATTATTTAATTCAGTAATCTGACTTCATTCAGTCGTTATTACATTCTTTCCTTATAAATGTAAAAAATAACCAGATTTCATCTTTTAAATTTATATTGCCCATTTTACAGAGACTAACGTAAACTAATAGGCTTGTTTCTCCATGTGGAGATATTGGCACAAGCGTAAAGCCATAACATTAAATCCTAATCCACGCTCCAGTCTGGTCCAGCACAATTTAGCTTTTCACTCAACATACACCGACCACGAGTGTGGCTACCGTTTTGTCCCCAGCCACAAGCCTCCCACCCTACATGTCATGATTGTGCTATCAAGAACCTTCCCACCACACATTTATTTTACTATTAGCCGTCCTTTTCACGTAATATCACAGTCTAAAACACTTTAGAAGTTATAACTTAATTGTATCAATGTAATAGTTTTCGTAAGTCTCCTTGATAAAGCCCTTAGACTGTAATTTTAAATATGATATTAATTTATTAACATCAAAGTATATTTACGTTTTTAACGTCTACTGCGTATTACAGGAAAAATTCATCATGCTAAACGTTAATGAACTGTGAGTAAATGTTTTCGCCAAATTAAACTGTCATTTCAATAAATTAAAACTGATTCATGAGAGAGAATACTAAGTTTAGCGGATTTATCAACTGCAAAAAACACAATGTATTTTTCCACTGATAAAACATTTTACAACTAATATTATAAACCGATTAATTAGACTAATTAAGGACTTTAGGAAACCTACCTTTTTTCCTAACTAGGTTACTTACTACTTTAAAATCATTGGATATTTGGTGCGCGGTTTCAAATAATAACTTGGTCTGTCTTTTAGAACACTTACAGTTCAGCTTTGATTCCAGATATAACTAATCAGCTTTTGAAGAAAATCGATGGTTCATCTAAACTTCATATAATAAAACAAACCAAGTAAATGTACTAATATATATTCGCCTATCCTTTATTAATTTATAAGATTTTATTTCGTGGTTGGGGCTTTCTCTTTTGGGCTTAAAGATGAAATTAATATATGAAAATTAACGGATAATATTGCAAGAGCATCAAAACCCCAATCAGACTTGCATTTTACAATAGTTAATTTTATTGTACTAGTTACAAAGTACAATCATAATCCTTATAAAAATGATTAATCTTCAAGTAAGATGTAATCCGTTAGTCATTTACTTTTACTACGAAAATTTTTAAATTTCATAGTTTTAAGTTTATCAGGTTTGAATAATATATTTATATTTGTGAAGACGTCAAACTTGAGAAGATTTTTTAAAACGGGATTTAAATGAGCCTGAAAGATGTATTCAACCCAGGTGGGATCACTTCTAAAATTAAATTATTCACTTCTTTAGGTAACTAAATACACTTGTCATTAATATAATGCTACTTAATGACTAATAATAAAATGAATTGAAGTGATATTTGACTTATCCTTCTTTAAATGTTTTAACAGTAAAAACCTGTGTAAAGTGAATACAGTGATTTGAATCTAGTATTATATTGACCTTGATCTGCGAAAGACCAAAATGTTTAGTAAGCACGCTTTATCCCAGCAGAGTTCACTTCTGGTTGGTTTATATCTTCCAGTTGATCTCACACTGGACAAAGCAAAGAAACCGATGTGTCACTTAAATCTGGGCAACCTTATGATTAGCCAGGAGAGGCTCAGAGTGAGATATTGTAACGAGATAAAATGTAGATTTTCTGATTCAATGAGTTATTGAATAAAACATCTTGGAACTAATCATGTTACTCAAACGTAAACCTGTTTCAAAAAATATTAAAGTCTGTTTCGCAAAAGTAACTGAGGAGTAGTTATTTGAGAGCTTATACTTATTCTAAGTCCTTCTTCCTACTAAATTCATTTTTCAAAACTCTAAGAAATTTGGAAAGTTACTCGTCTCTCTAGTTATGCTCCTGGTGTTTGTGAACTACCAAACTTGACGAATATATAATAGGCTGATGAGATCCAAAACATTCACACGATTTAATAGAATTAGAATCCTAAAATTAAATAGGATAAATTCTTCCAACATACACCATCAAGTTTAAACTCATGTTGAATCATGTTATATCCATCATTTATTTATTCAAATCATTGAGAATGTTCTATTCAACGAAATAATTCTATGTTGGCAGCTGAGTACGTATTACTGTTTTCTTAGTCTACCACTGTAGTATATTGATAGACTATAGACTAAAATACTACTGAAACAGTCGCTTGTTGTATCGGATAATCAGTAAATGTCTGAAAGTATACGGTTGAGTATAATGTTTGGAAATGCATAAAGGTTACTCTTACCCAGGTGTTGTATATTGTGTACTTAGGCTAACCACGAGACAGAACCTTCCAAAAACAGCTCCCCAATATCTTTTCTTACTTAGCTATTGGAGCTCCATAGCAAATAGTTAATTTTTTCAGCAATCGATTCAACAAACTTTCAATTTTACAAGCTTGATTGGTTTCAGTGTCAATATTTGAATTTATCAAATCCCTAGTTTTATAGATACGGGGGTGGTCTGAAAAGTTTCCGACCCAAACGTGAAGATGGCAGCACTCGAAAATTAAAATCTACTGAATTTTGTTTTTCATTCGTTGACAGTTACTTATAAACATTTAAGCTATTTTTAAGCGTAGTTTTTATGTAACAGTCGTTTGAGAGAGTTGATGTCCTGCTGAAATCCTATTTCACTAAAACAACGCATCGTCTCACACCTAAGCTGTTTCCATGGCGAAAATCCACAAGTTGCGGTTTGAACTGCTTGACTATCTGCCTCACTCACCAGATCTAGCCCCAAGCGATTTCTTTTTGTTCCATCATCTAAAATTTGCGCTAGGAGGACAAAGATTTTCGTTAAATAAAGAAGCTTGGTAAAAAATTATTTGGTAGAAAAAAATAGCGAATATGATTTGGACGCGCTATAGAGATGGAAGCATCACTGAAAGAAATGCGTCGAGTTACAAGGAGACTATGTTGAAGAATAAACAATAATTTTAATAAATGTCTAGTATCTTTGTTAGGTTGTAAATGCTTCAGACTACACTCGTAAATCGCATGATAAGCAATCCACCGCCATAATACTGTTAACACAACTGGTGATAGATATTAGATAACGAAGTATTTCTCTTCAAATGTTAAGAGTGTCCTTATTTGGTGTAGTGAGCAGAACTATATATATTATATTATATACCATAATATTCTTGGATCGCAATTACCACCAGTTTATAGTGACTCCCATGGTAAATCCTAAAATTAGAATAATTACTTCCCCAAAATTACGCTCATAAGGCACTCTCTTGTTGTATCCCATACTTTACAGGTTTACTTAACCTTACAATATATTTAATACACAGTATTATAACTTAGTTCACTAAATAATTGTTATGTTATGCTTCAATAAAAATGTTATATAAATAGAACACAACATAAATTAAAATATATTAACCTCTCCTGGTTGGTGGATGATGTACCATGTGTGGCTGTACGAGGTAAAGCAAGCTGACTGTATATTGTGCGAGTACAATGGATACCATCTGCCCACTGCCTCCTGGGGTCGATAACGTCCTTGTACTCTATAAATACTGACGACGTTGTACCAATTTTCGGGCACTGTACGTTGTGGGTCACACACAACTTTTGATGAAAAGTACCGTGTTGGGTACGACCTTTATACCTGTTGTGTTATTAGTATACCAATTTACTAGCTGTTATTTAATTTAACTTATAAAAGTATTACAAGTTTAATTAAGTAAATGACAATGATTTGTTTCCTAAACAATACCAAAAATATAATTCAAGAATAAAATTGATTGTGAATTTAAAAATAATTTGAATAATTTAATGTTGAAATAAATTCAACGCATGTAATTCTACTTAAGTAAACAATAGCATTACCAATTGAAATTTAAGTAAAACTCTCATAATAGTCTAACGATGAAACGAACTAACTTAGTACTGCGCAAGTGCTGTTTTGAAGTTGATAAACTTACAGATTTAATTAGCGTTAATAGCCTTTGTTAGTGTGTTATTTAAGTTCGTTCAGAGGCTGTTGTAGAACTCTAGATTTCCAATTCTCCACCCCAACATTTCCATTAAACAAGTTTGAATTAGACTTTAAATAAGCTCCTTTGATTAGTTTGTAGCACTAACAGCAATGATAATTAATGGGCTTGAATAGACTCGTATTAGTATTATTTTATATATTATTGGACACCTTAAAAATTGGTTACAGAAAAGTACATTATTGTATATTACCGATTGTTCATATTATGATGCAATAGTATTGTAAAACTGTTTTTAAATCATTATATATAAACACAATATAAATTTACACAGCGAGATCTTTTAGATCTTTTATTCACAAAATTTGAACTACATGGTAACATTTATGTGTACAGACAGAAAACTCAAAACGGTTTTTAGTGGTATTCAGTAACTTTCGGTGTGGCCGTTTATGGCTCTACAGGTATTAAATAAAAAGTCAATCTCCCGCGAAACACTTCTCAGCGTTTCTTGAGTAACAATTACACAGTTTTAATACACTTTGTCTATGTTGTTTGTGTTGAATTATTAATTGAGAGACAGTTATACCCTATAATCTAGTCTCTCAGACAATGAGCAGTTACCAGGAAATCAGAAAAAAGGACAATTAATATAAGGAAACGAAAATCCCTCGCTGTCTCCTTCGTCCACATCAAGCTGATGAAAACGGATTACAACAGTCATAAAAGAAGTTATGTCACTGGAGATGATTCAGATGCTCAATCCAGGACATTTCTCTATCTTATTTCATTATCATACCTATTTCTTTGTATTCTTATGCTCCTTAAATGTGTTAAAAGTGCTTTTCAGTTTATTAGATACTACATATTCTATTATATCTTTAATTTATTCATGAACAAATCTTTAAGTTTATAAGTAAATTATTCTAAAATAAAATACATTAAAGTCTTATTTTTTTAAATGATATATTATTTTATCCCTACAACATCCTGTATCTGAGTTTATAATTGACTTCAAAATTTTATTTTTAAGTAGCGTACATGATACTATAACATATTCTCAAAAAGATACTAAAAGTGTTCGTACGGCTATATCTTAACAATGAAAAAATTCGTACATACTAACTCAAATTTACAAACAGACACTAATTATAATTTTGTGGATAGAGCAATCAAAGTTATGGCAATAGGGGTAACTTCATTGTAACTTCTAACAGTTACTAAGGAAACCTATACATAATTCATGTAATATAACTAACGAGTTGAGCGTTCGCAATAACATTTGAATTTAGTGATCACATAATACTCTATACCGTATATATGAATGAACTATCAGCTGAATCATAACAAGTTCGTGGAGAGAGATTTAATCAGCAAATTTTAGATGAGTTAAATTTAAAAATTGTACTTTAAAGAGTTGTATATTTGCATTCTACTAAAGATGTTAATACAAATATTTATATTTACATTATATAAGCAACATAGAGCTCACTCCATGGATATTGGTTAAACGTTAGCGAAACTTTTTCGATTGCTATTCATTATGGCAACAAGAAAATAACGATAAATAAATTTGACCAAAAATTAACTACAATTATATGAAATTATAAGTTGTGACATGGTAACACATGTATGTACCTAATAAAATATACATACTTTTATCGCGTAAAATATTGTAGTAAATGTTGAAACAAACTAAAATTTATGTTTTGGTACTCGTAGTATATAATATAAATTTATAAAATAAGGCCAACCTAATGAAAATTTTTAAGATTACAGAACAACCGGTGTTTTCAAACAGAAAAATTATACTATTACAAGAGCAAAAATTACGTTTTAAGAGCTAAATCTTCTAACGTAATTCATGCTTTTCAAATGTTACTCCACAGCCATGAATACAGTGCAAACTTAAAAACATATGACGGTAAGTACACTAAAGTTTAAGTGACAACTTAAACCATAAATCCTTATCCAGCACCGATCTATGTCAGTAGTACACAAAAGAAAAATCATGACACAACACAGATGTCCCGCTATACCACACTCACTCAGCACGCATTACAGTACGTAATGTAGGACTGACAAGAAGTAAACCCTCGTGATTATGACAGCCTGGGTCAATGGCACAATATAGATAGACCGCTATAATACACACAGGAAAGTAGAAAAGTACACATTAAACAGAGCTTTGATAAACTCATACATTGCCAGTTTGGACCTCATTATACAGTTCATATGCATAGACAAATATGATGCACAGACTGAGTAGGGTGAAGGGCTTGTCATTATTACTATGTTTGTTCTCTGAGTGAAATGTTTGTTTTACAATCAATACATGTCGAGTATGTATATGCTAACTATCAAAAACATTTATAATTGAATTTACTACTTTAAACGGAAATAAATAATATAGGATAACAATCCTTGTTCTAGAAGTACCACAACTCAATACCAGAATCAATATTTGATTTGGTTCATTTAAAAAGTTAAATAGTTCTTAAACATTTCTTATTTAGTAAATTAACAAAGTGAAATGAAGCTTCATTGTGATCGCTCTAGTAGTATGATCTGAGGTCTAGAATGTAAAAATTATGCTTCCCCTGCACAACTGTGGGATCTGCAGGAATTATGTTTTATCACATCAGTGTACTTGTGCTGATATGATTTATAAATTTTAGGATACAGATTTAATTTTACAGTTCAATGTTCATTTGTACATACCAAATTTGTTCAACTCTAATAAACTTTGGAAATAAAGTATTTTAAATCAGTTACTAACTATCAGTTTAGTGGAATATACTAATAACCATATTTTCAAACTCAGAGATGGAGATCGATACAGCAAGTTATGAGAGTACACAGAACGTCCCTGGGGACCTCCGCACTCACAATGAGTCGTGCACAATGTATTGTGTAATGTGTCAACAGTCACAGATAAACTTTTTATGGGACGAAGTTGCTATACTAACATAACAAACGCAGGGATGGGAATCAATATAGCAAGTTATGAGAGTACACAGAATATCCCTGAGGACCTCCACACTCACAATGAGTCGGCTACAATGTATTGTGTAATGTGTCAACAGTCATAGATAAACTTTTTATGGGACAAATTTGCTATACTAACATAACAAACGCAGGGATGGGAATCAATATAGCAAGTTATGAGAGTACACAGAAGATCCCTGAGGACCTCCGCAATCACAATGAGTCGGACACAATGTATTGTGTAATGTGTCACCAGCCACAGTGAGTTTTGTTTAGTGAAGGCGTAGATTGTTTAGTTGTAGGTATCATAAAGCTATGTAACTTATTTGTTACCGAGAATTATTTTTAATGTTAACTTTTCTAACTTATAATAAAATGTAACATTCATATTCCTATTCATAAAATCCTACACGTCTTGAAAACTCCATTTTGTCTTAATTAGCAGATACTAAATGTATTTTAATTGTTTATCAAGATTCATAAACTTGTATGTACGTTTAAACAGATAATAGTGAATGGCTTTTGTTATCCATCAGTTACAAATGCCATGTTACGTACGGACACATTTCTTTTTTATACTATGATTTCATAAACTACAGTAAAATGCTATCATTTATTAAACAGTAAGTGTTTTACCTAAAAAGGTAAGGGTCTCAGTCTAATTTTAGATTTTGGATCTATTATAAAAAAATAAATTACTAAAATGTTACTAAAATCGTAGGAGCTATTTAATAATAATATATAATGAAATACTTAAAAATGTCACAGGTACTTATAAAAACCCGTTTCACTCTTAGAAATCTCATATTTAAATTTTAATCTAAAATGAGAATCTAGAGATTGGAATATATCTTTTTGTGCCTAGCATCCATTTCAGGATTTTTTGAAATGCAATTCAAAAATAATATACTTATGATGTACGTTTTCCTAAATTAAATTGCGTCCGAAGCAGTGAGTAGCTGATAATATTATACAATTTAATTTTATTTAACGAATGTTACATATAATAAAAGCTGTACGAAAATCAGTAGAAAATTCATTAAATAATTCACTAAGCAAATTTACTTTCATTATGCAACTTTTTAAATAGAACACAAGAAAGTGAGTAGAGAAAATACAGATTTAAATTACATTTAGATAAGACCGAGTTAAACCAAAGTTGATCTCTCTCATTGCATCAGTTGGATTGATAGATAAATATTTCCTTGTAACTGGCTTTTGAAAAGAAAGTTTTCTTTTTAGATCTTAAAAGGATTTCATAGATGTGTCATTAAAGAAAATTGTAGAAGTTAAAATCGTATATTGATAACCTACTAAAGAACAGGATTCTCTGATAATCAATTACCCTAACATAAAAATTGCTAAACTTTGATAGTATTTGCTAAAACAAAATTAAAATATATTAGTCAAAATTGAGATCCAAATCATAGTATAATCAAACAGCCAGGGTTTTTTTAAATCAATATTTAAAATTCACAAATGAAAGAAATCAGCTTTGGAGGAGGCCAAAATGAAATCTTATTTAAAGGGTTGAAATATGAAACTATAGTTATATTCTCAGGTCTTATATTCATTCATACACTTTCGCTAACCATCGAACACGTAAATAAAATGTTGAATCAGTGTCAGATAACATTTTACAGACTCTGAAGGTGGTGAATTTCATCCTTATATCTAGTTGTCTTACGGTCAATTTTAAGCATGTCAAGCCAAGAAAAATATATTTGGTAAGATTATAATTTTATATTTTAACCTTTTTTATACACTCCCATTGCGATCTCCACAAAATTTAGAGTAGCTAACGAACAATTTCCTTCTTTTATAAAATATTTTTTTTAACCAGGTTCTTTGCTGTCACTATACACATTGACTCTCGGCTTCGTTGGATTTCAGGACCAACGACATCTGAAATTTGTTGATATATTTTATTTACGATTAGATACATAAATAATTAAAATAAATATAACATAATAAGGAAAAAGAATATATTTGCTTGACCTTTCCTTGTCTCCAAACCGAATGTCTTATCAGCAGTTCTTTCTGTTCAGCCTGTCATACTGGAAAGTGCTTCTTGTTATAATATTTCAATAAAATTAATGCAGGTTTCTTTGATAACTGAAGGAAAGGTTAAGTTTCAATCTTCAAAACTTAGTGTTGTATATTTGTAACATATTATAACGATGCCAATTTCCAAAAATCCTGTATCCTTATAATTAATCTTTCGTAAATACTTATATTTAAATAAAAAACGTAAATCTTGTTGAGTAAAAGAATGGAAAGAAAATCGTAGTGATAATTTTGTAGAGTTTTAAAAAATTACATTTTACATTATAAGTAATAAAACAGTGAAGACTAAACATAACGGATACGGTTAAGGACCCAACAGCTATTCAAGTGCAGTAGTGTAATTAACTTTTTGTCTGAAATAACAGCAGCGCTACGTGCTTACAATCTCAACATTGTTAATCTTTCCTTAATGTGAGCTCTAGTAATATCTTAACTGCTTTAGAGAGTCTTCAGCATCCAGCAATAATCTTTTGTCACTGGCATAGAATACTTTACGGAAAATGGTCTATTCGTATTCACGAAATACAATCTTTTACGATGTCCCTGTTATTACTTCGTCTGAACTATATATTTCTAGATATACTTTATTGATGCATTGGAGTAGAGACAGGTAAGTATTTACATACTCTAAAGGTGGTGACTCTTTTTCAGATCCTTTATCTTGTTGTCGTTTTAAGAATACTAACTGTAATCAATTCTTTGTTTGAAGGTTATTTTTGACGATGGAAGGATTGTGAAGGAAACAGGATTTTTCCGGACATTTGCCATCGTTCAGTGAAACAAGAAAACAGTAACACTACGTTTCGAGATCTGCAATCTGATCTCTTCTTCAGGTAAAGAACTAACCTAATCCATAATTACAAACTAGGTTAAATAGGTTTGATCAAAAAAAAAAATGAACTAAAGAGAAAACCAAAAGTATCAAACGGATCGGATATTTGTAATAAACCAATGCGGAGTCACAATATGGTTTTAAGAAGTTCATCTCGCATGAACCAATAATAACGAAAGGGCCCATTCCTGTTCCCCTTCCCTTGTATTTCCGCCATCTTGTTTTAGCCAGCCGTCACGATTGCCATTGGCTAGTCCCTCTGGTCAGTCGTAGGTGGTTAGTAGACGAGTGAAGACGTATTGTGACCTGTATTCCGTAGTTTAGTTTTAATGATTAGTGTTTTGTATAGTTTTGTATTAAGTGCATGTCTTTAGTGTTAGTGAAGTTGACTAACAACATGTAGGTTGTGATTCCTGACTTAGGCGTGCCACAACGCTTTAGTAAGATTTGTTTATTTTAACCTAGTTTGAAATTATGTATTAGGTTAGTTCTTTACCTGAAGAAGAGATCAGATTGCAGATCTCGAAACGTAGTGTTACTGTTTTCTTGTTTCACTGAACGATGGCAAATGTCCGGAAAAATCCTGTTTCCTTCACTAACTGTAAGTAACATTCTACGATTGTACGTTACGTGAGTCAGTACACTAAATAAAAACTACACTACATCGCTAAATTCTATATTGTACCCTATCAATCATTTAAATATTACTCTTTATTGAGGTGCTCGAAAGTTACTATGTCTGTTACTCTTTATCTATATCGGTTTGTCTATCGGCCCACAGCTTGTACCAAGGAACTAAAAAAATCAAAGGCCACTGAAAAAATAAATCCATGAAAATATACTCACAAACTTTTTAGTCACTATTAAACTTATTTCTGTCTTTTTTTATGATGGTTGGCTCTTTTACTTCAACGAAACCTTATTACATACCATAAACTGACGAAAAAGCTGAGCTTATTTAAATAATACGAAGTAGGATTACGTCTCACCAGACATAACTGAGGTTGGATTAAAAATTTGAGTCTATAGCTCATTTCCTTCTGGATACATTCTTTACAGACGTTTTACTAGCGTCCGTCAAACAAAAGAGAAGTTATCAGGTCAGTTAAATTATATAGATGGACATGTACAATCGTATCCTTGTCTATTTAGAAATGAAGTTTCATGTAACATTTAAGTTAACAGATGACATCCTTCTCGATACATTTGGCCCAATGGCACCTATAAATTTCTAATCATAAAAGTAATCACTGGAAGTAAAAGATTATGAAGTTCTACGTGATAAAGGGATAGATAGATTTCAAATTTAACTGTTTTTATGTTATACGGTTGTATTCGGTTTGCTTGCAAATGTATTCATTCTGCGATTTTCTCGTTACCACTACGGTTGCCCATTTGCTCAATGAACAGATTTTCTCTACCGCTTAGACAAAATCCTATGAAGTAACACGTACAATTATAAATCTCGTAGGTTTCTGTATAGAAATAAAACTTCATGCCATGTATCAAATCTATAGGTAAGTTTAATTTCGAGATACCGTATTTAAAGACATAAATGAAATGATTTAGTCCCTAGAGTGATAGGCTAAAGATTTGCATAGTATATATTTCTGTGTTCAGTATGTAGTGTGTACGCATGAGCACACATTTTGTGTTCCAAGTCTGATTAAGATGATGACATTAGTAAACCTGGTTTGCTGACATTTCCAGCATGAATAGGTTAATTTGCATACAGACACCATTAAATCTTGCTGGTAGCGGAGCATGGTAAACTTTAGTCGCGTCCGAAGTCGTTAATTTACATTGTATACAACTTTATGTTTGGGTTTGCATAGTTCAACTGTATTTAAGTAGTTTTATTTAATAAAACAACTCAATATATCATTAATTCTGAATAGCCTATTAATTATAAAATATTCTACTTTATATTCATCGTTGTATACGTTGAAATGTAGTATTTACAACAAATTTTATTATGATATGACAAATTCTATGTAAAAGAAATTTTACTATCTAAATGTTTAATGACTTTATTTAATGATAAAATAAAAACATTACATAATATAGATTAGTAATAAATAATCAATGAAAAAGTTGAAATTGTATTCTTGTTTAAACTTTGATATTAACAATGGAATGTTTGCAAGAATAATAGGGTTTTGGTCGTTTACTATCGTTATGTTATAAAATGTACAACACTAAGTTTCGAGGATTTAAATATATCCTCTTCCACAATTTTATAACAACTTAATACATAAACATGTACTTAAAACCTAAAAAGTGCGAAAATGGACTGTCGTTAAAAAAGGCAAGGTAATGGTCTAATGTCCGATGACAGTTTGAAATCCAGGCAGCAGAAAATGGTCCCAGACGTTGTCACTGCACAAACACGTGCCACACCAGCACAAGTGAAAGTGGGACACTGACAAGGCAATCAATATCCACCTTTCCTGTGGTATTTAACTTTGCCAATATCTTAACTTAATGTATGAGGTTTCATTCATTTTACGTTTAAAGAAATTCTTCTCACGATATCTATGTTGGATTCATCCTATTTCATGTGCTGATTATCAAGCCAGCAATGTAGAACTTTTCCAATACACCTTTTTCTATTTTCCCTTTGTTCTTTAGTTCTTACATTTAGTAGTTTTTGTCTCGCCTACGTATTACGTATTACACAACAAGTTGTATTGTAAATACATAGTCGTGTGAGTGTATTTAGTTTTGGTTTTTATAAGACTTCGTAAATGTTCTAAGTTCTAAAAGCGGGTCGAACATTAAGTTTTCGGCCTAATGTTCTAAAATTCTACAATAACTCTGTCACATAAGGGATACAGATTTACGTATAGTTTTCTTTGTTTTCTATCTGAAGTTCTTTCTAATGTTTCTTTTGCATTTATTTGTAACAGCCTGAGAGTTTCTGTTTCAATTTTTACAAAATCGGGTTCAACTTATTGTTTTTTTAACCCATCTAGTATGTAACTTCTTTGACAAGTATTGTATGGCTCGATTAAAATTTTATTGGCCAGTTTGTGTCGTCTTACTGTAAGTCTGTTGACATAAGTCCTACAGAAACAATAAGTTACAATAACTGACAATTAAGTTCAGTTTCTTCTCAGTTATGAAGCCAAGTCCCGGGAGCTATGTCGTCAATATTAGTTTTTGGGTATAAGTTGCTAAGCCAAGACCTTCTACTAGATATTAATGTTATTAATCATATGCTATTGCAATCAATTACAAAAATAACTCAGTAATGATCGTGTTGTTTATTATTAAAATCAGCAGTAAAGTTGAAAATGCTAAACTTTTATGATGAAGATATTTTTGTTTCAAATGAATGTCTTGGCTGAAAGCTAATTAGTTTGGGGTTGTTTTATGTAGGTTCGTAACAGTAAAATTTTCGTGTTCAGGAAATTGTAGTCAATACTTAATCGTCAACGTTTCGTGTTCAATATTTTGTGGACAATATTTCCTGGTGGTAATAATTCGTGGTCATCAGCATCAGGGGAGCCTTAGCTGATGATACATAATCTTATTAAAAGAAAAGTATTTTTTTATTTATTAGAGAATTTTGTGATGTCATAGAGAAAGTGTTCAGGATCACTATGACTACGATATTCTAAATAAGGATGTGAAAGGTAGAATTTCAGCTAGCAATTTACGTTCGTTCCATGCAAAGTAAGTAATAATAGATTATTGTTATCAGCCCCAACATCCTGGGTTTATTAATTATTTAGCGCCCTCCTGTATTTCAGTAATAATTAAATTGTAGTTCAATCACTACATTGACATTAAAAGAACCAATATTGTTTTGTGCGACCTTCTGATGGCAGGGCTATATTCTTCAGACACATCACAAAAGTAAATACAAATACTAAATTGTAGACTTATTACATATTAAGCGCAAATATTTTATAGGCATTTTGTTATTCCTTAGGTTTACATGGTTGCATTATTTTAATATATTTTCTTACGATCAGTAGGTTATTATATAGAACTTATATATAATATTCTATATATATATATATATATATATATATATATATATATATATATATATATATATATATATATATAACTGACTCCCTGAGTTCATTATTTTAGAACAAATCTTAACGAAAGGAATATTCAGTATTTAGTACATGAAGAACCGCTGTTGATAAAGATATTAATTACATTCCAATTACCTCATTCAAGACGCGAACGTTGTATACGTCATACGTCATGTGCCCAAATGGTACGAAGAACTATTTGTTTGCAAACTCAATAACTGTTTTGTAAATTTCAAATTACCATTCCCCATATTCATGCTATTAATTGGACGTCGACTTAATTAGTATCGCAAAAGCTTTTTACACGCACCACGTGTTTCCATTGTTCAAGCTCCTTTCTCGCCATTATACCGACATTAATCACATTAAATACAAACCTATCATTCACCTTAACCTGTTTTAACTTAACAAAGCTAGTAATTAATTAATGAAAGTGCACTATATTCTATTTTACCGTACGGAAAGCCGATTGTTTGCCACATTACGAAAGTACTAACTATATCGACTGAGATTAATGAATATTCACAAGTACATTATCAGAATAAAACTACTCGAGCTAATGACTTTTAGTTTTCTTTAATATATCACTTCCATTAATAGTTATAAAATGCTTTATTAAAACAAGATAGGAATATGCTACGCCATGAGTCGCATAATATGCCTCGCCGAGGTTGCATGCAAAATCTCAAGTCTGTAGCCCATTACATTCAGTTAATTTCATTCATGAGATGTTCTGCGAACAGACAAACAATCATAAAAAAAGAAATGTTTGCATCCTCCAAGTACACAAATCAAACATTGTCAGCCCACGGAGTGATAGGTTGCAATGACGCAGAAGCCAAATCCCATAGCTAGTCATGCTCCAATATAAAACTCATTTTTGTGTATATAAAAATAAAAGTTCATGCAAAATTAAACTTTATTGATGACATCCTATTCATACATCTTGCTATATAATACATAAAGATTTTCAATAATTTGTTTTTATTAGCAGCATTTACATAATAAAGTCTACACAGTTATAATGCATGTGTTGTTGTAGTTAGGTTAAACGTATTAGTATTTTACGTATTGAAATATAATATAGTTGTACTCATAAGAGAATTATATTTTTTCACCGTTATAGGTGACACCTGGAAAAGGTTTGTTATTAACGGAGCAGTCTGTATTTTGTTAGAAAAATTACATTTTAAAACGTCCCAGATTATTAGACACTGTAGCGCCTGGCATATTTTTTATATGCAATTTATGCAACACACCGCTGCATCTGGATTGCATTTTTGCCCCGAGGCCATCTTTAGGCTATTGTTAATAAAGCCGGCTTTGTATTCATTAAAATAAGGATAAACCTGTACGCAGTTATTTTTAATCACCATTATTAAAACGCACTAAAAGCGTTTTCTCTTTTTAAATACGTGTAAATTTTAAAATCTTAAACATTTTATATTTCTTCCTTTAAATATACAAAAGCAATAAACTTTACAAGAAAAGCGAAAAATTGGACAATAATTGGGACGTATAACTGTTAAAGTTTATTATTGTTTATATGTTGTTTGGGAGTGCCGATGGTTTGAGCGGTCTAAGTCGTTGAACTTTGGGTCTGAGTTAGAGAAAGCGCAGGTTCAAATCCTGTCTGTGACCGTTGCACTTTTTATCAGTACCATTGACCTTGTACTGTATCGACTATCCCCCTTATTCTGTTTGATAAGATCCTCGCACAGGCCAGTGGCTCGTGAAGACAAACAGAATAAGGTTTAAGAGGGGATCGGTCTCTCCTTAAAAAAAATATGCAGTAAAATTAAAAACATTTCACTATTCACTGTTCTTAATGTATTGATCAGCCAATAAGACGTAACCACTGGAATACAAGAAAAACTTTGTCTGCCAACAACTGCTAGATCAGAATTTTCTCAAAAGTTGCTTAATTTAACCTTTTTAGATTTTTATCCACCCCCTCAAAACTACATATTTGCTTTCATATATACTTGGCATAGAGTTGTAAAAAAAAGAACCATACATAGGTCTAATTGAATCGTCGTTCTTGGACGATTTCGATTTTTTTGTACCCAGTACAGAAAATTATCAATAAAATATAAAGAGTAAAATAGTAAAATTTATAGTTATTAAATTATCTGATTTTACAGTTATTAAAATTAACTCAATTTATATTTCTAAACTAACTAAATGTACTGATATAAAATTATTAAATCATTCGTAGATTGAATGATCTAATTAAACCTAAATCCCAACTCTAATTGCTTGTTGGTAGTTTAGACTTAGGATTACAGGATACTGAATTACATCATATCGATTGCATCAATAAGAATTTCGTTTTACAAACTGTTGGAAAATTTCAGTTATTTAAAGCTGCTATTTCTATGTGACCGTCTAAATATAATTTCCCTACATCTTTGTACGTTTAACGTTGTTCACGGATATCAAAGGTTGTTGTTTAGACAGGGTAGACATGGATTTTTCTAATAATATTAATTGTCTGCTTATGTACCGAATTTTTTATGTCGTATTTAAATCGTAATGAAATAAGGGAACTAATTTTTTCCTGTTTGTGTCTTTCGGAATTGATTAATTTTTCATTAATTTCAATGTACAATTTTGGTAAAAGGATTTGATCATAAATACACATTTCGTGATACACTTGTTTTTATCCCCCAGATTCTAAATATTAATTAATTTACTAAAATATTATGTTATTCCTATATATAACCAACTTTGCAACACGTACTAAATAATTTCAGAGCCATGATCTGTGTCTCATTCAAATTTCATAGGTTGTAACAAACTGTATATTGACATTGCAAGTAATTAAACTTCTCAATTCTGCATAAATTTGAGGATATTTGACCAAACTTTCACTTTCATCATTAAAAATTGTTTATTTACGTAATAAAATCACATAAATTGAGCCCTAGAATTGTCAGAGGGATAAGTTGAAAAAACTGTGACAAAATTTAAAAAATAATTAAATGTCTTTAAAGACCAAGTAACTTGTTTATGGTAATACTTAATTCTTGAATTATGATTTAAAGAGCTTCTTATAAATTTTATAAATTTAAATAATTAATTTAATATATTTTATTATTATTCTATTTATTATCCTTATTAATAATCTATTTATTTAACCACGAATAGTTCAATTTTAATACTAATTGGAGAACCGATGGCCATACTGTCTAAGATTATGCACTTTGGATCTATGCTAGAGATTAGAACAGGTTTAAAACCTGCCTGTGATCGGATCTCTTTTTATCAGTACCATTGATGTTGTACAGTTTCGATTCTCTCCCTTATTCTGTTTGAGAATATCCTCACAAAGATCAGAGGCCCAAGAGGACGTGCAAAATAAGGCTTGAAGGGAATCGGTCTCTCCTTAATAAATAAAACAGCGCTCAAACAGCAATAAAATTTTATATTTTTATTATTAAAAACTTGCGTCGTTCTTACAAATATAAAAATATATATTTTTTTTATAGCTATGAAATAAATTTGTATTTTTACATAGTACTACAAATTAGAAACCGGTCTCTTATTTAGCTTTATTCTGACCCTCCACAAAGTTCACGGGCCATTTAAGGTACTGTAGCATATTTTAATATTTCTTATATTTATTCTGAGTCATTTGCGACATAGGCAAATTATAACTTAATCTTCATATAAGACGTGAGTTTAAAAATCTTTCATGTTGCTTATGTGGGAGTATAAAATAAAAAACAACGAGCTGCAGACATAATTATGAACTGTATGTAGCACAGTCCTATTTAACAATAACAAATAATAATTGTAGGTGATATATTTTACCTAGTTATATCTATATTAAAATAATTTGAATATTAATACTTACTTTTCGAGTTAGTTACGTTTCTTTCATTTTTAGAAAACACTTTTTGTTGGGAACGGAATTTTACTTTTAGTTACCAAAACGATTATTGTCCAATCAGTATAGCGTTACATAGTTATATTATATTAGAAATATTTACAATTTATGGCAAATAAATGAGATTGGCTAAACTGTACTGTATAAGAACTCTAATTATACGGTGTAAGGGGGTAGCCTGATGTTGAGGATAGATGTATGTAATAAAGCAAACCTATAAGAATTGTTAGTAGACATACTGACATTATTCCTTCTTCGTCGTCTACTGTCAAACCATTCTGTATCGCTTACTGCTCCATCCACAGTTTTACTGCTTCCCTTACATTCTTTCATGTTATAAATAGTTGTATATTTGTTCTAATATTCCTCTTAAAAAAATAATACTTACTATTACTCCTTCATGTCATTTTCTTCTTATTCTTCTTCTATCTTATAATTATATCACTAATATATTTCATCTAGTTAAAAAATTTCAACAATTTTTTTAATTCAAAAGTTCGTTTATCATACTCATTCCTATTTTTCTCTTTTATTCCAACCGTATTTTTCCCTTATTGGCAATTCATTTACAGTTTTCACTTACTTCATCATCAATATGACTTTAATTACTCTTTGAGGTCTTTTTTTTTTTACTCAAAATCTCAGTTTTTGCTGTCATTGACATTACACTTACTTCAAATCTTCTTCTCCTATAAATTCTCAAATTCTTCTTTATGTAATCATTATATTATTGTGATTGTATATTTTATCAGTTTTACAGTACTTGCAATTAAAGACTTAAAACTACTTTGTTATTCATTTACATAAGTATAAACTCAATATATAATAATAATAATGAGCTTTGTAGGAACAAATAAAAAAACCTTGTGAATAAAATAAACAGAATAAGAAAATGTCATAATATGTGTCTCGAAACAGCCTTTGCTAATGTGGTTTCGTGCAAATTTTAATTCTAAATTTCATGTTATTAAGCTGTATGATTTACTATATCACATGTTAAAATTTCATATTATTGTACTCAGTTTCTTTAAACATTTATTTATTCAGCGATTTTCTCATTACCGTTATTGTCATCCATAAGACAAATGCATACATACACAGCAAGAGCAATTGGAGAAACATGCACCATCATCGAACTCGATATTTTCTATATATAAAAGTAGCTTAATGTAAAAATAAAAATATATACATCAGTCAGTATCGTTTGGATATACAGACCTACAGAAATAACAATTGTCAATCCACCCTGCGGTAACACTCAGCCACATATTATTGAAGATCATGTCAATATTAGAAGATTATATTAGAATATTTTACAATTATTATTACAATTATATAACTGTACATCCGTATTCCGATATAAGCATTCTATTTAAATTAACTGAGAATATTACATTTTAAAGTCATAATTCATTTAAATATGAGATGCATAAATATATTATACCAATATTAATAATATTTTAACAATCCAGCATATTAACATAATCTGATTTGGTACCTTGAATTTGAATAGTGGATGGTTTTTTTGCATAATGAATTTAAAACTTCCTTTTCCTTTCAAAATAAATATCACACTCTCTGTGGGTTATACACATGTTGCTATCATTTGTTTCTGAAACATGACATTCAAACAAATACAATACATGTTTCATAAACACAAGCTTAATGTTGACAGAAATATTTTACACATGTTACGTAGAGAATAACAAAACGATATTTTAATAGCGATGTCTCTGTTTGTTTTTGTATAAATAATAACATACCTATCGAATATATGCATATTAGAATGTGTACAAGTACACTCAGAATAAAATACAGTAAGTATGTTTATTAAACTCTAACGATTTTATTACAACAGCATTTACTATGTTTTTCTTCTTTTTTCTTTTAAGAACATTTCACCTAAGTGACTTACAAAATTTTATACAAGACTTCTCAGACATTTTAAACATTAAACTTTTCACATTTTTAGTCTCATGATACAATATTTCCGTATAATAATATATTTTATGTTTTACGTAGATTTCATAAATAGATTTCTGTGTACTAATGTATATCTCGTAACAAAAGTTCAAAAAATGTGCGCATATAAATGCAAAAAATCTTGCAAAATTCTTATTATTGCATAATAGTATTTCTCTCAATCAATGAATTCGAAGATGTAGACAAATATATTTAAGATAATGGACAAATAGTAGAAATAATATCAAATAAATCTCCAATTTTTTATAAAGAAGCTCATACTTATTTTTTACATAGTATACGAAATATGAAACATTTAAATTAATGTGTCGAGTTAAAATATTTAGCTATGGAAATTTAGTTGATGTTGTTAACGCTAAACACATATCAAAAGTAATGCATTTGATACCTTTCAGAACAAAGTGATTTTTATTTTAATATGTTTCCGTCATTACTCTTAAACACACGACATTGCTAAACTCATAAATGTCTTTATGATTAGAACAGGAACTCTCCTCACAACCGAAACTCTCGTTTGTACAAGTTTCTAAAGACCCTCGGGTTGTTAGCGAATCTCTTTGAACCCAGTAAAAACCTTCTGTTCCCTTAACACCTTCAGCCCGACGGGATAAATGAATCAATATTTTCCCCACTCAAAACCCCGACGTGCGCCACCGGTGGCACATGCCGATCCCCCCAAAACCCCGACGTGCGCCACCCGTGGCACACTCTTATACGGCATTTTAGTTTGGTTTTAAACCAAGCCGTAGTTTTACAACTTGTTTTAGATGACTTTGTCGATACATATGGAACCTTTTACAATGTGCTCCACCGGTGGCGCACGTCGGGTTTTGATAAAGACCTTTTTTAGTGGAAAAAAATACAAAGCAATAAATTTGAAACTCAAGATATTTTAATTAAACATTAGCTTTCCTATTACAAATGGTGTTCAGTTTAGTGCTTGGAGTTAAAACACTCTAAGCACATTGTAGGAGTCTCATCGCACCCTTTGCAGTAAGTTGAAACACGTTTTGCGTACGTCCTTGCTGCTTTGGCCCCCCTTTCTTCCTTCATTTTGCTGTAGCAGCTGACACACACACCCACCGTTTTCTGTAAGGAATAAATCTAATTGGATGTTTGTACTTTCATAAAACGTATTTAATTATATTTTTATCAAATATATGGGAAACCATGTTGAAATAAACTTTACAAATTCATAGCAAAAATGCAGATCACTAATTTATTGAACTAAATTGATGAACATGCAGGTAAATTGACGAAAACTAAGATCCATTAGTTTGGATCTAAACTAGTATGTAGTGTTATTGTTGTTATAAGACGTAGTGTAGATATATTGTAATTTTTATATAAAATTAAAATGAAATATTTTACCTGGTTTCTCTTGCAGTCCCTTCACGCTTTGAGAGCACATGTTTTAGTTTCTTGGTACCTTGCCTGCCATCTTGGGGTGTTTGAACAAGGGCTCCAACATTTTCTCCTTCAAGGAGATTTCGAAGTATTTTTTCTCTGAAAGTGAGCATACAACAATTTTTTTGGTTTAATGAGTACTTGTTATGTAGTACTAGTGCATTCACTACACAAGTACCTAGGAGAAGATCCAGTGCAACTTTTTTGTACCAAATGAGAGTCTTTCTGATAGGAGTGTAATAAGAGGACATCTGATCTGAAAAGTCCACTCCTTTTTTTGCTGCATTGTACGCCATGACACATGATGGTTTCATGACAACCTCGCCTTTTCTTTGTTGTTTTTTTGCTTGCCACAAGAGTAGAAACGTCTTCAGGGCGAGTGGTTATCATCAGTACAGGCCTTTTGTCATGCCATTTAAGTACTTTTACTCCTGTACTGCTTTCTTGACAAATTACTTCACCTTTGGCTAATTTTTTGCTAGTGACTTCTTTTGGATTGCCTTTTCGGTCACTTCGAGGGGTGCCACAAACATAAGTTTTCTTCTCAAGCAGAGTGTTGGCCAACCTTGTGGAGTTGTAAAAGTTATCTGCAAACAGTGTTCTACCCTCATTTAGAAATGATTCCATCAAATGCATGACAATTTTATCTGCATGTGCCTCTCTTGCAGTTACGTCTGACTTACCAGCGTAAATTTTTGCTTTTAAAGTATACCCATCAGTGGTACAAATCTTGTAAATTTTGACTCCATATTTATGAGCCTTTTTTGGCAAATATTGTTTAAAAATCAAACGCCCTCTCCATGGAACCATAGACTCGTCAATAACTAGTGACTCTTCAGGTGTTACCAGACTTTCAAATTTTGCATTTAAATGATTGAGCAGTTTCTTTATTTTCCACAACCGAGGCTCTTCAGTTGCTGGTTCCTCATTATTTTGGAAATGTAGGCATTTTAGGAGACAGTCAAATCTGTCTCTGCTCATAGTTTTCTTGATGACACTATTTTGGTACATGGGATTGTTTGACCAGTACATTTGTCCTTTGAGGCAATGGGCATATGCCCATGATCATCAGTACACCAAAAAATTTGTGTATCTCTTCAGTTGTACAATCAACCCATCTAGCCATTGCTGAACGCTTTTTTACAGGCTTTGAAGCAAGGTACTGATGTGCATACCTGTTAGTTTCCAAAACAATCAAATTCAATAATGTATCATCTAGGAACTGTTTATAAATTTCAAATGGATCATTTAAATTAAATTGGCCAGCAGTTTTTAAGCCTGCATTTCCTGTGAAAGGATATGATCTGCATGTCAATTTTGGTTCTGTCCACTCTAACTTATTTTCCTACATATTCACAATGAACCTTACAAACTACATCTTGTACAGGGTCACTTACATTTTCAATATTATTGCCTTCTTCGTCTCCACTCTCCTCTCTAACCCTTTGATATTCCTCATCTACTTCCATCAATTCCAATTCATCTAAATCACTAACAACGCCATCTTCTTCATTCAACTCCTCTGCACTTGTTACATCACTTTCCTCATCTGATGGCATATATTCACTGCCACTAACTGAAAAATCGGTCAAAGAACGATCACTAAAGTCATCATCAAGGGCGTCATCGATGTCTGATTCATCCATTTTCTAAAATAAAAATGAACTCACTGAACTTACAGCAACACAGAACAATCTCTACGACAAGAAGACAGGTAATGGCGGCTTATAAAGAAGGTCTGATTCGTATTGTTGCTAATAGAGCGCTATAAGTAGCTCCGGCAAGTGTCGCACTCTTAAGGCTGCCAATAGAAGCTCTACGCGCACTATTTTTTGTCACTAATAGAGTGCGCCACCGGTGTAGCACGTCGTCTGAGAAAGTACCTTTCTTCACCAGGGGACGACGTGCGCCACCGGTGGCACATACTTTAATGTGAATTAAATATGATAAATATTGATTCATACGTATTATATAACATTATAGAATAATAATATGCGAATAAAACCGTTCCTCATGAACAATACTAACGTCGGGGTTTAGAGTAGTCTATGTTATTAAAACATCGAGAATTATTGATGTTGGAATTTTTGAGCGTGCGCCACCGGTGGCGCATTTCGGGGTGAACGTGTTAAATGTATACAATTTTAAGAGTTTAGGCGCAGAAAAGGCCATGTTGACATTTCAAGGCATTTAATAATTACCACCCACATCCTTTTATTAAGATAGGGTTTTTAACTTTCGTTTAATATAACTCTAATGTCTACGCAAACCTTTTATAAAATAAAGTATCAATTTTTGCTTAAGACAGAAAATATATTGTGCTTTTTATTATAATTTATCTTTTGAACTTCTACTCTAACTACATTCACAATTTTATTGTTTTATTGATAATAAACAATATATATATATATATATATATATATATATATATATATATATATATTTCGGTAGCTCCAGATAATAGTAATAAACTCATTAATGTAGTACATATTTCTTGGTACTATTCTACCATGGATTATTTGCAAAATAATCATTCGGAGAGATAAAATTAACATGGTTTAATATTGAGAGTACGTAACGTTTGTTAAGAAACAGTCCACTTCAAATGTCTAACAACTATATAATACATTTATTTAAATGTTCATTTCAAAATAAATTAACAAAAAGATTCTTTGACGAGTCTCTTAACGCTATTTTTCCTCGCAACAATGTGACAATTGTACTCCGCAAATCTAAGTAGTTTAACAAAACTTATTTTACTGACATGTTGGGTATCCACAACGATGCTAAATATTAAAGTTTTTGACTAAAAACCTTAAATTAAAAAAATAGTTAAAATAAATTGATTGTATTGAAGGACAGTAAAACATAGCTTAATGAAAGAAGTTTCACAAATAAGGACAGTGAGATGCCTTAAAAATGTTGTAATCTTTTATAACATCTTTCAAAAGATCTTTTATTTTTGTATCTAATATTCTACATGATCATACATCAGAGTGCACTGAATTATTTACTAATAAATAAATATTTTAAAACAAAAAATAAACGTCAAAATTGCTGTGTTTTCTCATAATAAAATTATACTTTTAAAAATCCCCCTAAAAGATTTATGTATTCTTAGTGTAGCAGATAAATTAAATAAAAATGTTTCCCACACTGTATACACTTTTAGGCAGCAAAATAAAATAAGCACGAACATTTTCAGTGAATTTTTCAAAATGGTTAGTCCTAAACTTCAATTTTTTCTGCCATTCAAAGAAGGAAAATAAATTAAAAACTCTTTGCCTTATTCCCATACTACTGAGTTATTAGTTTAATTTAATTCAGTTTAGTTGTCATTAAGTAAAAGCTGAATAACGACGTGAAATTATGTTTGTAAATCACTAAATTTTTATCCGGCCCATAACGTAAATGCTGATGTTGACTACAGTTCCATTCACCTTCCGCTGAGTTTGCATCGTTAGCAAAACTATACAAAACATCTAAAACTTTATTTGGACGTCTTCAGGCAGACTGAACTCCAGGTTCAAGAAGTCAAATCTGTGACACCGGTAGACTTACAGGCACCGCTGTGCAGAGCATTAAATTTGTGTAATCTCTTGGAACACATAAGCCGACTTAGCCTAATGAGCAACACTAACACGTGTGTAATCTCTTGAACCAAATGTTTAAACCTATCTCACCCACAGCATGGGATGTTTATTTTAAAGAGTTTTGGGGATGTACAATAAAAGCATTTTAATGTAAGTCTACATGAATCAAATATTGATTTCTAAAACAGCAATTTATGGTTATAATACCCCATATCTTGAAATAATAATCAAAGTCACAGCTTAGTTTTATCATGCTTCGCAAATTTCGAACTCGGTTTTTAATAATTTATGAGTTTTGTTCCCTATTTTTAGATCTTCAGAAATTTTTTTTTATTTTGTCTTTTAAGGAATAGTTAAATTTAACTACTACGAAAATTACTTATATAACTGCAGTTTAAAAAAATAATTATTACCAAATCTCCTTCAGTTAATCGTATAACACTATTTAAGGAAACGAAAGGAAAATCGTTAAGAAAATAATGAGTATAGCAAGTTTAATAGTCACTGTCCAAGATTATAACCTGTAGAATCACTGCATACACTAAAATTAAAAAGATAAATAATAAAATACAAATATATAACCTCCATTATCCTGCCTCCATTAATTTTAATTTATAGTATCAATTATCTGCGTAGATTTCAATCCTATGTTTACAATGCAATTTTATCCTCACTACAGAACTTGTAAATCACGTTTACGATTGACATGCCTAGAGGAGTTGAGATAGGATCAAACAACTCCAGGAACAAGGTAACTTGCCAAGAAACTTGTTATGAAGACAACCTCCTTCCACTCTTGTTAACAATGTCGTCAGAGCTGTGCCTATCTTGATCATTTATCTTTTCAAATTGTCTCTAATAAAATATAGAAAACAGTTGAGTTTCCCTCATCGAATACAATCCTCAGTCCTAATAAATATCTTGTTCCACACCACTCAGTTTTATTAACACCTACTTTTTAACTAGCAGAATAAAGGACATTTAGTGTAGAAAATAATTTGGTTTGCTAAATCTCAAAATCCAACAACCGAATCCATAAATTTATGAAAAAGAAAGCTGACTACAAACCTCTGCCTTTCGTCAGCCCAAACCACAAATCCACTACAAACACTGTCTCATCAGTGCCTTAAAATAACCTAGTTAATCCAAACTATTAATGAAAAAAGTTTTCAGAAATCGTAGCAACGTTTAAGCTAAACATAATTAAGCTGTCCCAATTTCTATTGCACTTCCAGTAAGATAAGATTGAATACTGAGGTTCGAAGCGCAGCCATCTTCAAATAAACACATCCGTGAATTAAAAATATCTACTTCACAAACGTATAGAACTAATTTCACATTAATTAGCCTGACCACCTTTGAGGCGACAATTATGGCTCGAAAATTGGCTGCCTAAAAATACAGGGAGTAAAAAAGGGGCTGTTTATGCATTTTCAGATTATATGTGATTCTAAGCTAAAAATGAAGAATACCTTTTTTTCTAATTTCCACTTCGTCAAGCCACCAGCCGCTATTTTGTATTTTTATTAACAAATTATTATCTATCAAACTAGTAAGTCTAAGGAAACCAAATTTGGCGCATAGGTTTGAATAGGTAAGAGGAAAATAAATATATAATTCGTTATTTACTCTAATACTACAAATTGGCGTTGTTTGTTGAAAGTTATTGAAGTCAAATAGCAAAAAACCAGTATAGTTACATAACATGTACTAGACACCAACTTGTTGGTATATTTTAAAATTTGTATAACCAATGTAAAGCAGCTGATACCTATCAAAAGACAAAATGTTTGCTCCTTACCTTTAAAGTGGTCGTGCTCGCTTATGCCCTAACGGATTCCATGATACTAGTATAGTTGGAATTGCAATACAATTCTCCAAATAGTTGGTGTCTAGTACAGTTTTTATAACAATACTGGATTTTTTGTTCTTTGACTTTGAAACTTTTCAACAGAAGCTATTTTGTTAATATTACAGAAAAAAATATAATTAATTTTCTTATTTTCCTCTTATCTATTCAAACCTATATGTCAAATTTGGTTTCTTTAGCTTCAATAGTTTTTAAAGATAATAATTTGTTACTGAAAAAAATACAAAATGGCGGCTAGCGGCTAACGAAGTGGAAGAGTAGTAACTACCGTATAGGCTATTCAGCGTCGCATAAACTTAAAGATCACCAATAAGGATCTACCTTATTGATACAAGCAGAGAAGTTAAGGGACGGATTACGATAAACTTTGTTCATATAATCTGTAGGTTTCCACGTAACAAGGTTTTATGAGTATTTTAGTATTCTAAAACAAATAGTCTCAAATACTGCTATGGGCCCGACTAAGTATCCCCTGCGATCCCAGGCTTGAATAAAGGATGACACAGTCCGGCGTCCCACCTCGGCAACCTTGTCAACGTGTCGAGTGCCATATGCTTTGCCATAGCACATTTGCCCTCGATCTTATATTATCAGAGCTAACCAATAACGACATATATCTGGTTACGTCTCTCAATTGCATAAATGTGTCAAAAGAATCATCTTTGATAGCTATTTTGGACCTGTAAATGACAAATATGTATACATTTACTAATGAAGAAATATTAAAATAATTTGTCTTACCACGACTCAAAAATAGACTAATTGCGTAAATTTTTAGTTGTTTCGTATTTTCAGCAATATATCTGCAATGTTTTTCATAAGCTTGTTATATTCCGTGTATATTAAAACAGCTATATCACAGCCAAATCAATAAATAAAGAGACTACATTTTCTGCTTTCAAGGTCTGTATATGGTATTTTGCGCTTTTTAAACTTTATTCACGCGCATTACATAGATAACGAAATGAACTTTCTATCCATTTGTTATTATGGTGTCTGTATGACAACTGAGGGGGAGTTAAATATTTGTGTATTTAAAACGATATTGCTGAATTAAATTTATTCTTTTAAGGACGATTGCAGTCGAAATGTTCGACGACTTCTTTCAGGTAACAATCATGGATGCTCAAAGTATTGATATTTTTCATTCAAAACTAAACAGTCAGTAAAACCACTTTATTAACATAACAACTACAGAAGTTTCAAATTTATGAGCCTGATATGCATTGGAGGGGCCCACACTAGCTTTCAAAAGCAGCACGTAATTTCTACCAACGTATTGTAATTGTACCCTTTGAGGACAGCACTGTTAGTAAATTCAATTCTGCCGGGCCAGCAACACGCTATGAACTTTGTAGCTCCACAAGAGACAATTTGCAATGAAACCTATGCAATAGTTAGTATTGATAAATATTTAATAATTTATACCAAATACCGGTGAACTGGAATTTTTTCACATCAGGAAAAGGAATTTAATTTGTACCAATTAGTTTTCCTCTCGGAATTCAACTCGTACAGACTAGTAAGTCGATAGCGCTTTGCTGCCCCAGCGAAAATTGGAAATGGTAAAACTCTTGTTCCTGAAGGATACAAATTCCAATGCTTTGATCAAAATAAGTAGAAACTATTTTTTGTGGAAATGTCAACTTAAAATTTCACTGTGGTCGATCAGCGACATGCACCAGCAGAATTAAATATTCTATAACTTCTGTTCTTTAAGAGTAAAGATACTAATACTATTATTTAACTTAGCTGTTAAGTCAAAATTTAACTTTTTCTGATGGATAAATATTCTAATATTTTTTGTACAAATTAGGTTCTAATAATTTATTCAAAGTTAAACGTCGAAATTCCATAGAAGCTAGGCCAGTGACATTCACCTTGTAATAGGGTATCAAAGATCTGTTATACGTAATAAATGTTCAGGAAGATATAATTTTTCATATCCAATGACATAGACTTGTCTGAAGCTGATGATGGCCTCGCTAGAAGATGTAAGTGGAGAATCGGGAGAGAGATTCACTTGTTCTTCAATTCAAGAGGACATTTATTAAACACCGCACTTAATACAACGCTGCGTCATCGATTAGTCCGCAGATCACCACCGCCTGTGGACGTTTCAATTTAAAAGCGCGTCTTTTTTCTTGAAAATCAATAAATCTTCTCATTTGGCCCATTTTAATGTCAACTTTTCTGCCAGTGGTTATATAAAATAAAGATTACACGATTACATAAAGAACCCACGTTTATTATTAATATTTTTAATTTCTTAAAGTACACACGAAACTGTTTGGAAAGTGGTGTATACAAATCTGTGTAGTCATATGGTAAAGGAATTATATATGATTTTGCAATCATACATAAACTATTAGGATAAAATATTATATCTCATTAACAACTTGTTTAAATCCTTCAATTTTATTAGCTTGGGTTTATAGGTGTATAGCGGCCGCTCACAACTCTTAATAATTTAATCATTTATTACAGCAGCTTGAAATAATTGTGTACAAATAATAATATAGTAGATTCATACCCTAGAATCCCTACATGTCTAGAAACTAAGTCTTGAGTACATTTGCCGTCTTTAAATTAAAATTTTTACAAGCTTCATAATTATATTGCATATATTGTAGCAAGAAAGTCTACTGGGAGAAAATTGATATTTTTGACGTTGAAGTAGTAGAAGTACCACAAAGTTTACGAGGAAGCCTGTAACAGTAATATAGTGCTTCCAGTTTCACGACCGACTTGGGAGTTCAGATTGGTATAAATCAGGTGACACAATGGCCGTCCAGCTATCTTGTTATGTGACTGTATAAAACAATATAACAAAGTTAACGTCGGTTGGGCGTTTACCAGACAAAAAAGGTAGTAAATCACTAATTTGGTATATACACCTATGACCTCAAATAGTTTTGATGGATACACTACGTTTAATTCTACATTGATCGCTTATATTAAATTAAAGTTTGTGTAGAGAATATCTCTTAAATATTCCATCCCTGAACACATTCTAGTAACTGAGTACCACGGAGAAGAAAGGTTGTGTAAATAAGTGTGTTTACAAGATATTTAACATGAACAGTCTGGAAAAAAGTAGTTTGCTATTGGATGTAGGATTTACTCAATACAAAGCTTATAGATAGACTAAATACACATATTGAAAAAAACCCTAGTAGATAGGGTAAGTGAATCGATTATAGAACATTTTGGTCAAATCAATGTATAGGCAGCCTGTTGGTGTGGTCGCATGAATATAGCATGAGCCAGATCTGCAGAGAACTTGGATATCCCTTCAAGTTATTGGGCTATCTTGATGTTGATGTGTACATTTTCAATTTATGGGTAGCAAAATATATGTAAAATCTGAAATAAAAATTATTGTGGTATAGGCATGTTTGTTTGTATGTAATTTTCCTGTGTATGGAAAATATACATTTGTGTACTACTTTGGCGGATATTACAATCCTTCCTGATACCAGTAAACACAAATATGCTTATGATGATATGAAGTGGAATGAGAACTTTTCCCAATCTAAATAGTTTTTCCACAGTAAAATTACTAATCCCAGACCATACCTAAACTTGCAAATCAGATAAATATGGAAGAAAACATTTTTAGGCTTAATATTAATTGAATCAAGAACTTTCTTGAGTATCTTTATTTATTTAATTTTTAATAAAGTAAATTCTACCAATTATACATTGCAAGTAAATCAGCCAATGCTTTCGCTACATAATTTTGAAATTAGAATGTTTTCGAATCGAAATATCTTTCAAAAATAAAATAAAAAATCTAGTGGATATACGTAAGGGATCTCTTGGGATTCACCTTTTAAAATCTTCCTTACGATCATAAAATCTTCCTGTTCTCTTGTTGCCTAAAGGAATTTAACTCGTGTGATGCACAGAAAATTAACACTTGTAGGATCTGACATATCTAAACAAGAACTGATGAGAAACGTAAATCCTAGTATCAATATGGTCTAATGTGACTTTGAGATCCAAAAACACCCTTCAAATACAAACCATTAGTATTATATTTATAATTCAAATTTTCAATTTCAATTTCCGTTTAAAGATTTGAAAATATACTTTTTCTGGAGTACTGGTGTGAATACACCAGACTGTACAAGCTATCAGGCGGTTAAATAAACAGTAAATATTATACAGTTGCCCGGTTGTAAAAATGGATTCTTTCTCAACCCTATATTCTCTGTATTACTGTCAGACCATGGTCGCTTATAAACAGTATAATATTTCAAACTTTTGAGTCGTATTAGAGACCAAATTACAGTAAGTTGGCACCGGAAATCAAATATCATTGTTATAATTTTAGGAGTGAATATTTGTTTTTATTGTTAATATAATTTTATCATAATATAATAATAATATATATAATACAATAAATAAATATAAATAGTATAATATAATCATAAAATAATTATTTAAGCACACTATTTTAAGAAAAGTCTGTTATGAGCCAGAATATAAAAATATTAGTTTTATGGTTGTATGCTTTACCGGTATTTGGATTCATTTAAATACCCATTAAGTAAAGTTTTATATTGCATTAAATTTACTGTCATCGTTGCGTTTTTTGCATTAATCAAAAAAAGAATGTTCACTCATTATACATTTTGAATTATACATTTTCTCCATTTTTGCGAGGCACGTTTCTAAACTGTACCCCTGTTTGGAGCCTTATACAAATACTGATATTTTCAAAGGAATATCGCAACTGAAATGCAGTATTCACTCATTTGGTCAAGATTATGTTATGACATTCAGTTTTATAACTTATCGTTGTTAGGTGTTTATTAATATTGATTTCTTCAAACACAGAGTGTTCATTTTGTAACTGACTATTACAAAAATCATAAAAAATACCTTTTTGTTCATAAGTTATGACTTGTTTTGACTTCTGAATGGTTTTTGTAAATAGGATATAACTTGAGACAATTATTTTCGAAACCAAATTCGTTTTCGTATCACTACAAACTAGGGTTGCTCAATAGTATTAGGGATAGTTTATAACTGAGATTACGAATTAAAGTTAGTGGATTTTTTTAGTCTTCGAACCTAGAATGAATTTATATCGTACTGGAATATAACCTAGTTTTTGAATACATTAAATTATTTAAGCAAATTTTTTTCTTTTTTTAGAAAAAACTGTTATGAGCCAGAATATAAAAATATTAGTTTTATGCGTGTATATGCTTTACCTGTATTAAGACATATACAAAATATACTTATGAGTTGCTTTAGGTTTGCTACTTTGTCTAGCACTGTACAATAAACAATAGCTAGTGACAATAAAGAGATGCAACAATGGTCTATTTTACAAAAACAATAGACTTTGTAATCAAATCACAAAGGTCGACCGCATTGTTGAATAATATCGTTTACCATTGTCCAATATGATGATGAATTATTAATATTTTATCTGCACACGATGAGATTATGTTTTGACTGTTATCTACTTCTATTGATTTTTTTTCCAGTTGTCTGTATTCATACGAAGGTTATTAAACGTACATTTCACTTTTTCGCGAAGCAATAATAAGGTAATATACAACGGGATGTTTTTCTGAATATATTTGCACAAACTAATCGACTAAAATTAAACCCATTGAATTTGTACACTCAAACTCGTCGAGAGTTATAGGTTGCAGAGTATAACAAGACAGACGTGGTAAGCCACTTCACCAGCTCAATATTTTGTATAAACTTAGAAATATATCTCCCCTAAAACGCTATCACATAAAAAATGAAATATAAACTGATTAATTCATTTTAAGTGACTTCATGTTTATTTTTTCAACCACATTATACTCCAAATTAATTCAATATGTTTTCAAAAAGTTATTTGACGATTAAACATGATATTTTACAAGTTAGTTCAAAATTAAAAGTCTATTTCTTTCTCTTTATCCCACTTCATCATAATGGATGAAGGGATTGAGCTAATAAGATACACTAACCCATTTCGTGCTCTACCTTCCCAAAGAAGCAGCATATTTTAAAGCAGATATTAACCTTGTAAATATAATAATAAATACTGCAATTTCAAGGTTTCTTGAAATATTTACTCTCACAAGGTTTTTATAAACGTAAGTAAGTAGTATTGTAAGTAGAGTCAATTGGAAAAACCAGGAAGGTGGTTTAAGTAGGGTTATATCTTTTATTTCAAATTTGAAAGCAATACCGAATACTTTATATACTGATATTGGCAAATAAAGCGGAATGAGCAAGTTCACCGGCTTCATTGATCTTCTGTAGCAAGAACCTTATAACTCTCAAATAGGTAAAGCGAGTATCCAGCGCCTTCAGTTAGTATCCTCTCACTTTTCATTGACCTCCCTATTGGTCACTATAAGCGATTTAAGTCACTATAAGCTGGCGTCACTATAAGCCAGTAAGAGAAAGATTTCTTACTCTTCGTATAAATGTGTGACGATCCCAGCATATAGTTCTAAGACCAGACCGGTAACATCGTATGCGGTCTTAATCAGCCAATTTAAAGTATTAAATTATCAGTAATATATTTTATTTTTATTCAGCATAACATCTAATTGTAGTAACGAGTAATGAATATATGCAGTCAGACTTATTAGGTTAAGCAGTGCAGGTGGAGAAGATATATAGTTTAATTCAGCACATGAATTGTAAGTCCAAGTCTGTCAGCAGTAAGCCTGGTAACTTTCCATACCCAGAGCAGCTGCGCAGTTACTGGGTGGTAAACAGGCAGGAATTTGCTGAGGTAGCGTCTGGAACAACGCTGCTCCCTGGAGTTCGTTGTTCTGAGTGGCAGTCGTGCCGGGGTTTTGAACGCGTCAAGCTCGCGTGAAATCGCTCTCTCGCTCTCTCTCCCGTTCTAAATTTGTAATTGTTCAACTGATTCTAAATTATGCAATAAAATTCAAATTGTTTTCGCAATAAACTAAATTGTTTTATTTGGCCAACCAAGGAGAGAATGTTTATTACAGCAACCTGGGCTAGTTTCCATCACCGTGTCCGAATTAGAACCCGAGAACTTTTAAAATTAAATTACGTGTGGTCGTCACGCCACAACTGGAGAGACGTTCATAACCAATCAATATCCCTCAAATTTTCAAAAATAGAATGTCATAATATAGGCTTTACGGAGTGTATAGCCAAGAATATTCAAAGGACCTAGTCTAGAATATAACCCATACATTAGTATTATTTGTGTACCAGAAGTGAAAATAGTGTCCTGTAGACTTAACTTGAGCAAGATGTATGTTATGGAACTTTTGTGAACTGCTGTAATATTATAAAAAATAATAAAATAAATCCTGTTTTATAGCATGTAAATAAAAGAAAAATCCGTTCGAGACGTTTGATGTTTTTTAGACAAACGTCTGATTCGTTCTCTCTATAACAAGGACAAACGTTTCTTGTTGAAAGTCTTAATTTAGACCGTACTGAAATAGGCTTTGGTAAGGCTATTCCAAAAATGATCTCTTACAATTCTGTTAGTTTCTAAAATCAGATTTAGTTTTGTGCATATCCTCTTTTGTATATATCCACACAGAAACAATGCAAATTTGTCAAACAATTTAGAGACACTAATTCTCTACAAGACTGACATTACTCCAGTACTACCTAAATCAATTCAGAAGCTTGTATGCGTTGTCAGCAGTATTCAGTTCCAACTCTTATGTAACAACGGTCCATTGAAATTAAATTAGTAGAAGACTCCTTATGGAAACTTACTTCCATTTCGCCTTGGAACTCGAAAAAAATGTACCTTGATAACGAAATTAACTTGATAAATCATATGGCTTTCAATTTATTCTATTAAAGCAGTTTACATTATATTAATTAAACATAAGTACTTTCAATAAGGTTGTTGTGAAACGTAAATTAGTTCATTATTAGTTCATCATTAGTTTATCATTTAATTAGTTCATCATAGTTTATCATAATTAGTTCATCATTCAAACGTATATTAGTTCATTGCTAACTGTATAGTATTAATTTAAATAGGATTCCTCATATATTTAAATTTCCATTGTAAAAATGTCTCACTGCATCTTAGAATTTTCAAATCTTCGTTACTGATTCCGGCTTGATCTGCCAGAATAGATGATATCAGCCTAAAGCCGAGTCAAAACTTTAGCCATAAAGTAAAGTCTCAGCACTAATTAAGTAGGTTAATTCATATTTTATACCTTCCTTACCAATTAAGACCAAATGTTTCCCTATAAACTTTTTACGACATTGGCTAGGTAAATGACTACTGCATATGTTTAGGCAAAAACTCGGTTTATGCCTTATAGGTTATCATATCTACAGAACACGTTAGTTTACGTATATATCTCCATGTATTCACATTTACAGAATCTTCCTTTGATTTTTATATAGATAAATAGAAATTTATGTGAAAAATATAACTGTAAATTCCTCTTATAATGTATAAGATTAGTTAAAATAACATTTTTGTACTATGAATTAATTAAAACCTTGAAGTAATTTAATTTATTCAGCAATAAATGGAATATGTGTATTTTTATAAATTAAATGTATAAAACAAATTATAACAGTTATTGTGAGTGAAATAACGCTAAATAAAAATAGGTTTTAGCGTTATAATGTTTCGTAGACTGTGTATAAGGGTAAGTAAAAAAATAAATCTGGGCATAGAAGTGATTGGTTATATTTTAAGATTAATGCAAATTATAGTCTTCAAGAAAGAAAATAAACCATCTATTACATAGTTGTATTATGAAGCGATATGAAAATCAACCACATTTCCATGTTTACCAAGCTGCCACAAGAGTTTCTAAAATTACTGGACAACACCTACCCTCTGTCTCCTGTGTCTTTAACGTCTATAAATACTGATGACGCTCTACTAAGTTCCATACATTGTACGAGATGGGCCGCACGTAACTTTTTTAACTATTGTGTTGCGTATAACATTGATACCAGTTGTATTAGCAATTACAAGTTTATTAAGTGTTATGTTAATTTTCCTTATTAAAATAGTAAGAAATTAATTATATGAAGAAAAAAAGTGTTGTTTTTTAAAACTATTATTATAAATTACTTAGAGCTGCACAAATACTGTTTTGAAGTAGATAAAGTTGCAGGTTTCATTAACAGTAGTAGTCTTCGTTATTGTGTATTTATGTTGCTAGCGAGACCATTCCAGAACTCTATATTTCCTATTATCAAACTCTGCATTTCCATTAAAAAAGTTTGAATGAGGATTGAATGAGGTTTGAATTGGTGCGTGTTGAATAAACGTAAGCTCATACCAATAAAACCAACACAAGCACATATCTGGCGTGACTCAACACAGTTTGACTGCTCCCTGAATGTACGCTGACCACGAGTAGGGCAACCATTTTGTCCCCAGCCACGAGCCTCCCACCCTACATGTCATGATTGTGCTATCAATAACCTTCCAGCTACACATTTATTTTACTATTGGCTGCCCTCGACGTCCACACCACGTCACAATCGAAATTACTTTACTTGTTTAAAAATAATTTTGGCAATGCAAACGTTTTCACAGTTCTTCATAATAAAGCCCTTAGACTGTAATTTTAAAATTATATTTAGAATATCATAAAATAATTCCTAAATAAAAAAAAAATTAATTCCTAAATTATTTGTTTTACTTTACAGTCGATAAATTCATTCATAATAAACTTTAAATCATTATATTTGAATATTTTCGAGGAATCAAATCATCATTTGTTTATGTGTCAAAGCTGAAGCCAAGTTATTTTCCAGAAGATTTAGACGTAACTACACAAAAAGCTGATTGTAAAAACTTTTTCTGTGTTCAGTTGTGTTTATCAAAACTATTTGACAATAGAAACCCGATTTACCTTTCATAATTAAGTAAATACTTAATTTTTTTAAGATTAGGTTCACGATGTCAAATAATGGCTATGAATTTTTTCGTGTGCACTTGCTACTTCAGGTATAATAAATCTATTGGCTGATTTTCAATCAATCTTTCTACTGATTCTATATGTATATTGTCACCAAAATATATAAATTGTGAATAAGAAAATATATTGATTAAATGTGATATCCACATCCAATAAAATTATTGACTCGACTTGTCATGATTTTGACTCCGCAGATGTATTCTTCTCTTCATAGAAATATATACTGTGTGAAATAAAACACTCAAATTAAAATTGTTTCTACAGGTAATTCTTGACAGGGGCAGAAATATATTTAATAATATTAACCCAAAAGCTGCATAAAGATACATATTATCTTTGTAAATTTATCAATGTAAATTATAGCTATTGCTGTACTTTGTGTAAAATACAGCTATTACTAAGGATCTTATACATAATTCATGTAATATAAGTAAAGACTCGAGCGCTCTCAATAAAATTTGAATTTAGCGATCACAGAATACTTCATAGCGTATATATGAATGAACGATGAGCTGAATCCTGGCCTCAGCTCTTGGAGAGTTTTAGTCAGCTCAGTTTAGATCAGTTACATTTACATATTGTACTTTCACACTTAGGTTGCGGTTCACGTTTTCTCTACAAAGACAAATATCTGCCTACTCGCCTAAATTTCTTCACTAAACCTGGAAAATCTAATAACTGCGCTCGGAGGCATTCTCGTCAAATGAAGAGGCAATCACCTTTTTGAATAAAAATGATAATAAATTGCCTAGTATTATTTAGACGGGTTAGGTAGATGGGGGCATCGCTGGGAGAAGTTTTAGAGTTACAAAAAATAAAAACAAACAAAATTAACTTAATAAAAAAATGAAACTATAAAAATCACCACCAAAAAACATAATTACAGTTAAACTGGAAATAAAAATAATAATAGGGTATTCGGGAATAAAATAAAGCAAACCCACCAGATGAGACATTGTTGAAAAATGAACAATAATTTAAGACAAAATTTCTTTTCTGTTTATTAGATAAAAAAATGTCAGACCACCCTTTGCACATCACATGATAGGCAATAAACTGGCATAATACTATTAACACAAAACTGGTGATAGATATTATACAACGTATTATTTCTCCAGAAATGGTTAGTGACCTTATTTTATTGTAGTGAACGGATTACATATCATAATATTCTCGGATCTCAATTACCACCATTTTACAGTGACTCCCATGGTAAATCCATAAATTAGGAAAACTACTTCCTCAAAAATATGCACACAAGGCACTTTGTCATTGTATCCAATACTTTACAGGTATGCATAACCTTAAAGTATATGTAATACACAGTATGATAATTTAGTTCACTAAATAATTGTAATGTTCTTCAGTATAAATGTTATCTAAATAGAAAGCAACATGGATAACAGATATTACGACCTCTCCTGGTTGGCGGATGATGTACCACGAGAGGCTGTGCGAGGTATAGCAAGCTGCCTGTACATTGTGCGAGTACAATGCATAACGTCTGCCCTCTGCCTCCTGGGGCCGATAACGGCCCTGTACTCTATAAATACTGACGACGTTGTACCAATTTTCGGGCACTGTACAACGTGGGTCACACACAACTTTTGATGAAAAGTACCGTGTTGGGTACAACCTTTATACCTGTTGTGTATACCAATTTACTAACTGTAATATCATTTAACTTATAAAAGTATTACACATTTAATTAAGTAAATGACAATGATTTGTTTCCTAAATAATACAAAAAAAATTCAAGAATAAAAAAGTTTGTGTATTTAAAAATAATTTGAATAATTTAATGTTGAAATAAATTCAACACGTGTAATATAATTTCTACTTAAGTAAGCATTGGCATTGACAATTGACATTTAAGTAAAACTCTCATTACAGACTAACGATTAAACTAACTATCTTAGTACTCCACAAGTGCTGTATTGAAGTTGATAAACTAAGATATTTAATTCGCGATAATAGCCTTTGTTAATTTGTTATTTAAGTTTCTTTAGAGGCTGTTGTAGAACTCTAAATTTCCTATTCTCCATCCCGACATTTCCATTAAAGAAGTTTTAATTAGACTTTAAATAACCTCCTTTGATTAGTTTGTAGCATTAACAGCAATGATTAAGACCCGATTTAAATAGACTCGTATATTTATTACTTTACAGATTTTTGGAGACCTTATAAAATTGTTTGGAGATAAGTACATTATATTACTAATTTTTCATTTTAGGCTACTTTAGTATTGTAAAGGTATAGCATAAAGTTTCGAGGATTGAAATCTATCCGCTTTGTCAGGTGGGGGAGGTATGAGTACATAAAAATTGAACAGAAAGAAGAAAAGAAGGGAAAGAAAAGGGTTCAAACATACCCAAAAGCTGCTTGGAGTCTAATCCAGACGTTGTAACTTTAGAGAATGCGAGTATCAAGCAGAAGTCACGAGTGTGAGAAGCACAATCACACATCACACCGGCACGGATGAAAATGGGATACTAACACGAAAATCGATGTCGGCTCTTTCTTTTGCACCGCGTCGTGTCATTCAAACAATGGGTAAGGAAGGCGATGGTCAGAAGGACGAAAAGATAAAGGCAAGCAGCTTCCGGCCCTATGTTTTGATCCTAAACGTTTGTGTTATGGTGTGAGTTGGAATAGTGTAACTAGTGTAATGGAACTTTGTTGGTTGAAGTTTCTTTAACTGGTATCATCTTTTTAGGTTTCCTACTTACTTATTTTTAATATTGGTACCCAAAGGGGTTTCTAACCTCAGCCTGGACTAGGTTCCAACCAGTTTTGGGTTTGTTTGAACCCTTTTCTTTCCTTTCTTTTCTTCTTTCTGGTTTATATTTGTTATGTACTAATACCTCCCCCACCTGACGAAGAGGATAGATTCCAATCCCCGAAACGTTGCGTTATACCTTTTGTAAACATGACGATGGCAATGTCCGAAATCCTGTTATCCTTTCAAACCTTCTATCGTCAATAACTTACTGTAAATAAAGAAAAGTATTTTAAAGATGTTTTTAATACACGTATAAATTCACACAGGGAGGTCCATAAATAACTAACACATTTTATTATTAATTTTTGTTCCCAAAATATGAACTACATGGTAACATTTTTAAATGTATAGATAGAAAACTCAAATGGTTTTTAGTGGTACTCAGTAACTCTCGATATGGCCATTTATGGCTATGCGGATTTCAAATCAAAAATCAATCTCCCGCTAAACATTTTTCAGAATTTCATGAGTAACACTTTCAATAGCATCCCTAAGCTGCTCTCTTACGTGGTTTAGGTTTCTAATATTCTTTAAATACATAATTTTCTTGAAATGAGACCATAAAAATCCATTGAGATTAAGGCTGGACTCCTTGGTGGTTATTGTATTGGTCCTCCCTTTCCAATCCAACGATCTTGGAACGGCGATCCATAACATGCCGATATGTTATAGAAAAGTAGTAGAGCATCATCCTAATGGTAAATTTGATAAGTAAATTGGACCTTCCTTAGTTTCAGTTTCGACTGTTTGGCGAAATTAAAAAGGTATCACCATATCACAATAACATTGTAGCGGTTACAGAATTCTCACAAATAAAAATGGCTCCAAACATCTATTGTACTTTAAGCCACACCCATTTTTGTTTTTGGAATGTCGCGTTCATGCTCGACAAACTTAAGACTGATTCAGTTCTTTTTAATTTTTTGGTAGTTAGCGAAACATATAACACGATGTACTGGAATAATGTCGTTTCTGTCAGGCTGTCTTCCTGCACAAGAATTAACAAAGAGAAAAGTCTTCTAGGTTTTATCATTTTGTATTAGGCTTCATTTTTATACAAGACATATCGAGTTCAATGATGGTGCATCGCTTTATGGGATTAGGCTGTCTTTGTCAGCGAACATTTACACATTTTTCTCGTGGTTAAACTTGATGAAAACAACTTATAACCATAACGAGCACCCAGATAATTGTTCATAGCATTATACTGTGTGTGCGTGAGAAATATGTAGAGTTCACATAGGTAGGAAACAAATAGTCTGGTACGGTCAAACAACAGTCCTGTAATCAACTCCCACATCCGACATGCAATATTGAGAGTACATTCATAGCAATCCTTCCGAGTTTTTGCTAGGTTCTCTGTTGGTTATATAATGTTTGCGCCTCTTTTCCTTTTTTATATACATTTTTGATAATATGATGTAAAATTGATAACTATTTGTTTACTACAACATCGTTATAACTGTAAAAATACATAAATAATATTACTACTAGATTGGCATTTATTTTATTCAAACCACTGTACATCACCGTTAAAATCTGTTCATAAATAGTGACCGGAAGGACACGCTAGAGGCTTCGCCCTGATCTGTTATTTATGTTATCCTTATTTTAACCGACCACCAGCTGCTTATGACTCTTTGCTGTAATGCCCATAATAGCAAGGCTGCAATGGTTGCAAATATGACAAAGAGATATGGTAAACTTAACTAATAAGAAGTTTTAATAGAGTTTTTCTCTGTTGTTTCTGTTGAATTATTAATTGGGAGACAGTTGTACCCTACAAGCTAGTCTCTAAGACAATCTGCAGTTGCCATAAGACAGGAAATCAAAAAAAGGACAAAGGAATATAAGGAAATGAAATCCCTCGCTGTCTCCTCCCTCTACATCAAGCTGATAAAAACGGATTACAACAGTCATAAAAACAGGTTATGTTACTGGAGATGATGCAGATACTCAAGCCAGGTCTTTCAACTGTCTTATTTCATTATCATACCTTATTTCCCCGTATTCTTATACTCCTCCAATGTGTTAGAAAGTAATTTTCAGTTTATTAGATTCTATATTATCTTCATATTTCCACACCAACAAGAAAATAGCGACTAATCTCTTTGTTAAATTTTCTTTATGCACCTAGAAAATACTAAGGATAATGAGAATGACTTTACTTCTTAAAACTGTATTTATAGTTAGTCAACTTTCCAGCAACTCGTAATATTAAAATTTTGTCTACACAGCAAAACCTTGACCTAATAACATGATTTTTATTTACGTATAGTCTTGCTACCGAATAGTACAATAGATGTGATGCACTTATTAAGAATCATTTTATCACCGAGAAAGTATAGCTACGATTGCCTGGCATTCATCCAGCAGTTTCGGTTGGTTTGGTTTTAAGCCAAACCTCATCCAGGCTAAGGCAGTTACAACAGTTCTATCGATAGTACTTTTCTTCAAACTTTTGCTCTTTAAAAGATATTTTTTCAAACACAACTATCCTATAAACACTTGGCATTGTGTGTAATATGACATCACGTGATATATCAGAACATTCTTTCTAGGATAAATCAATGAAGTTCATTGAAAAGCATCTTAGAAAACTGAAGAAACTAGTTTAGTTAGCTCTTCAATTAATCTCGTAGCCCCCTATTAAGTATAATTATGAATTCTTACCAAGTTTAAAAGACTGCTTAAAATATCACTTGATAGGTTTTTGAGAATTTTCGAATATCAAGCAATTTTTTAATGTTTTAATATTTTTCTTATTTAATTGATTTTAAATGAATCAATCTTTAAGTTTATAAGTAAACTCTTGTAAGTAAAATACATTGAATTCTCATTTTTTTCAAGTTATCTTTTATCCCTACAACGTGCAGTATCTGGGTTTTAAATTAATTTTAAAATTTAATTTTTAAGTAGTGTACGTGTTATTATAATATATTCACAAAAATATACTAAAGTGCTCGTATAGCTAGATCTTAAGAATTACAAAAAATATGTAAACATACTATTCAATTTGTAGTAATAGACACTTATTATAATTTTATAGGAAGAGCAATCAAAGTTATAGCATTAGGGGAAACTCAAATGTAACTTCTAGCGGTTACTAAGGAAGTAGACCCTCGTGGTTATGACACCCTGGCTCAACGGCACAACACAGATGTACCGCTATACCACACTCACTCAGCGAACAATGTGAGACTGACAGGAAGTAGACCCTCGTTGTTATGACAGCCTGGCTCAACGGCACAACACAGATGTACCGCTATACCACACTCACTCAGCGAACAATGTGAGACTGACAGGAAGTAGACCCTCGTGGCTATGACAGTCTAGGTCAGCGGCACAATATAGATAGACCGCTATAATACACACAGGAAAGCAGGGAAGTACACATTAAACAGTGCCTTGATAACCTCATTCATATCCAGTTCGGACCTCATTACACAGTTCATATGCATAGACAAATATGAGACAGACTGAGTAGGGTTCGGGTAGTATGGGTAAAGGGGTTGTCATTATTACTATGTTTGTTCACTGAGTGAAGTGTTTGTTTTACAACCAACGCGTGTCAAGTGTTTATATGTAAAATTTAATTTACTACTTTAAACGGGAATACATAATATGGGATAGAAATCATTATTCTATAAGTACCTCAACATTTGTAAAGCTCAACACCATAATCAATATCGATTTGATTTGGTTTATTTAAAAAGTTAAACAGTTCTAAGACATTTCTTGTTTAGTAAATTTACATAGTATAAATAGCTTTTGTGATCGCTCTAGTAGGATAATTCGAGTTCCAGAATATAAAAACCAACCTTCATTATTACAACTGTGGGATCTGCAGGAATTATGTTTTATCGCATTAGTGTATTTGTGCTGATATGATTTATATATTTTACGATACCGATATCATTTTATAGTTCAATGTTCAATAGTACAGACCAACTATATTAAGCTCTAATAAACTTTGCAAATAAAGTATTTTGAATCGGTTACTAACTAAGTGTGCCACAGGTACTTAATCTTAAAAAAATTAAAAAAATAAAATAAAAACCAATTTTAATCTTCGACTTCAGGACCGAGCTATTCAGGACGTATTTAAATTTTAATCTAAAATGGATCAATATATTAGAATATCTTTCTGTGCCTATCTCTTATTTCAGGAGTGTTTGAAATACAATTCAAAAGGAATATACTTTTGATATACAAAAGTATATCAAAACTTACAAAATTATTTATTGTAAGTTTTGAAACAAAATAAATTTTGTTGTACAAAATTAAGTTTCGTGAGAAGCAGTGAGTAACTGATAGTATTATACAACTTAATTTTGTATAATGAGTGTTACTGATAATTTAAGCTGTACGAAAAGCAGTAGAAAATTCGTTAAATAATGCAATAAGAAATATACTTTCAATATGCAACTTTTTAAATTGAAAACAAGAAAGGAAGTAGAGAAAATTAAGATTTAAATTAAATTCAGGTAAGGACAAGTTAAACCAAAGTTAATCTCTCCCATTGCATCAGTGGGATTGATAGTAGAAATACATCCTAGTGGAAAGAATGTTTACTTTTTAAAACTTAAAAGGATTTCATAGATTAAGAATAAAAGATTACTCATTAAAGAATTTTAAAAATTAAAAATGTTATATTGATAAACAATTATTGTGATAATCAATTGTTCTAACATAACAATTACTAAATTTTAATAGCATTTGCTAATACTAAAGTAAAAATATAACTGTCCAAATTGAGAACCAAAAAGTATAAGCACACAGCTAGAGTTGTCTTGAAATCAACTGAGAAAATTATCCATCGAAAGAAATCAGCCTTTGCTGAGGCCGAACTGAAATGTTATTTAAAGGGTTGAAATAAGAAGCGATTATTATATTCTCAGATCTTATATTCATTCACACACTTACAACTACCTATTGAACACGTAACTAAAATATTAAATCATCGTCAGATAACCTTTTTCAAACTCTGAATGTGATGAATTTCAGCCCTTTTCTAGTCTTCTGGCGGTGATACAACTATTATTTAAGTATCTGACGGCGGTTTAAGTGTATCAAGCTGAGAAAAAAATTGTAAAAAATTATAGTTATATACTTTGAACCTTTTTGATACATACCCATTTCGATATCCACGTGTCTGACTTTCTTCTTTTATTAAATCCTCTAATTATTTTAAAATGTCCGGTTTTTTTGTCACTGTTCATAATAGGTCTCAGATCTTAGGCTAGTTAGATTTCAGGACTAGCAAACAACAAAAATATGTTCCTATATTTTATTTACGGTTATATATATAAGTAATGGAAATAAATAAAACATTAAAGGGAAACAGAATATCGCTCTTGGCCTCTCCGTGTTTCTAAGCCAAATGTTTTATCGGCAATTATATCTGTTAGATTTTAGGACTAGCAAACAACAAAAATATTTTCCTGTATTTTATTTACGGTTAGATATATAAATAATGGAAATAAATAAAACATTAAAGGGAAACAGAATATCGCTCTTGGCCTCTCCGTGTTTCTAAGCCAAATGTTTTATCGGCAATTATATCTGTTAGATTTCAGGACTAGCAAGCAACAAAAATATTTTCCTGTATTTTATTTACGGTTAGATATATAAATAAAAAATTAAAGGGAAACAGAATATCGCTCTTGGCCTCTCCGTGTTTCTAAGCCAAATGTTTTATCGGCAATTATATCTGTTTAGATTTCAGGACTAGCAAGCAACAAAAATATTTTCCTGTATTTTATTTACGGTTAGATATATAAATAATGGAAATAAATAAAAAATTAAAGGGAAACAGAATATCGCTCTTGGCCTCTCCGTGTTTCTAAGCCAAATGTTTTATCGGCAATTATATCTGTTAGATTTCAGGACTAGCAAGCAACAAAAATATTTTCCTGTATTTTATTTTACGGTTAGATATATAAATAATGGAAATAAATAAAAAATTAAAGGGAAACAGAATATCGCTCTTGGCCTCTCCGTGTTTCTAAGCCAAATGTTTTATCGGCAATTATATCTGTTAGATTTCAGGACTAGCAAGCAACAAAAATATTTTCCTGTATTTTATTTACGGTTAGATATATAAATAATGGAAATAAATAAAAAATTAAAGGGAAACAGAATATCGCTCTTGGCCTCTCCGTGTTTCTAAGCCAAATGTTTTATCGGCAATTATATCTGTTCAGCACGGGATACTTGAAAGTGTTTCCTGTGATACTATTCAAAATGCTACAACAAAATATTAATAGAGGTTTCTTTGATTTCTGAAGGAAAGGTTACATACAAATTCTCTAAACGTAGTGTTTGTGTTTTTGTAACATAAAACGATGCCAATTTCCAAAATCCTGTTATCCTTTGTAAATACATAAATTTAAATAAAAAGTTTAATATGGATAAGAAAAAAAGCGAAATGTAATTGTAGTGATAACTTGGTAAAGTTGATTCAAACATACATATTACATTATAAGTGATAAAACAGTGAAGACTAAACATAACGGATACGGTTAAGGACCCAACAGCTATTCAAGTGCAGTGGTGTAATTAACTTTTTGTCTGTGATAACAGCAGCGCTACGTGCTTAAAATCTCAACATTGTTAATCTTTCCTTAATGTGAGCTCTAGTAATATCTTAACTGTTTTAGAGAGTCTTCAGCCTCCAGCAATAATCATTTGTCTCTGACATAGAATATTTTATGGAAAATAGTTTATTCATATTCACGTCATACTGTATTTTACAACGAGGCCAATGTTATTACTTTATCTGCACTGTACATTTCTAGATATGTTTTATTGGTGTATTGGAGTAGAGTTAGGTAAGCATTTATACACTCTGAAAGTGGCGACTCTTTTTCAGCTCAAATTTCTTGTTTTCTGTCGGCCATAAAACTATTATTTGGGTGCTTCTTAACGGCTTTTATAAAAAGTGTATTAAGCTCAAAAATATATAACCCAAGAAAAATTTACCGTTTCGTATTTAAAATCGTTTTTTATTTTGGTTAAATATTTACAACTCCACCAAAACTAGCATGGTTGACAATTAATTTATTTCTTATGAATAATTCCTTTAACGGTTTTAAGAAAAAGCAGGTCGTGTGCTTGTATAAATTCAAATTTGCTTTCAGCTTCTAGACTATGACTAATAACAGAACATTTTCTAAAATTTTTCTTGTTTGTTATTGTTTTAATTGACTGCATTTTATGACGAAATTACAATATTTTCGTTCAGTGTCGACCTTTTAGGCTGCCTTATTCATTTAAATTTCCAATAACATGCTTCATATTTACAATAATTATTGTAGAGTAATATGTGCACGTTAAAGACCTTACTTAGAACAGTCATATGGCTCAAAAACAAATTTAATATTTTCAATAGAATGTGAAAATTTACCTTTTGTGCGTATCACGTTTTAAATTAAGTTCATCTAATTTGACAGTAGATTATTCCTATAGGTAACATTGCTAAAAATCTAATTTTAATCTAATTTAAAATTTTAATTTAGAAGTCATATTTTAAAAATTTATAAACACCTTCATTGTGGCACGAGTCATGTGCTGACATGATGACAGTCGAAACAGTTATAAACAGCGTTTACCGCAGTTATTGTGTTAAGAATACTACCTGTAGGTCTCACTCTACGATTGTACATTACGTGAGTCAGTACACTAAATAAAAAGAAGTCAGTACACTGCATCACTAAATTCTACATTTGTAAGGTGTCAGTCTTTTAAACATTACTCTTTATCGAGGTTCTCGAACGTTACCATGTCTATATTACTCAATATCTGTACCGGTATGTCTATCTGCCCACAGCTTGTAACAAGGAACTAAAAAAACAAAGGCTACTGAAAAAAAACCATAAAAATGTACTCACAAAATATTTTAGTCACTATTAAACTGCTTTTGTGTGTTTTTTTATAATGGTTGGCTCTTTTACTTCAACGAAACCTTATTATAGACCATCAATAGACGAAAATGCTAAGCTTATTTAAATAATACAAAGTAGGATTACGTCTCAACAGACTTAACTGAGGTTGGATTAAAAACTTGAGTCTATAGCTCATTTCCTTCTGAATACATTCTTTACAGATGTTTTACTACCGTATGTCATACAAAATAAAAGTTATCAGGCCAGTTAAATTATATAGATGGACATGTACAATCTTATCCTTATCTATTTAGAAATTAATGAAGTTTTATGCAAAATTTAAGTTTACAGATGAAACCCTTCTCGATATATTTGGCCCTATGGCACCTTTAAATTTCTAATCGTTAAAGTAAACACTGAAAGTAAAACATCATGAAGTTCTACATGATAAAGGGATAGTTAGATTACATATTTTACTGTTGTTTGTTATAATGTTATACGGTAGTATTCGGTTTGCTTGCAAATTTATTCATTCTGCGATTTTCTCGTTACCACTACGGTTGCCCATTTGCTCAATGAACAGATTTTCTCTACCGCTTAGACAAAATCCTGTGAAGTAACACGTACAATTATCAATCTCGTAGGTTTCTGTATAGAAATAAAGCTTCATGCCATGTATCAAATCTATATGTAAGTTTGTTTTTTGAGATACTGTACTGAAAGACAGAAATGAAATGATTTAGTCCCTAGAGGGATAGGCTAAAGATCTGCATAGTATATATTTCTATGTTCAGTATGTGGAGCACATATTTTGTGCTCCAAGCCTGATTAAGATGGTGACATTAGTAAACCTGGTTGGCTGACATTTCCAGCATGAATAGGTTAATTAGCATACAGACAACATTATATCTTGCAGGGAGTGGAACGGGGTAAACTTTTGTCGCGTCCGGGGTAGTTCATTTACATTGTATCAACTTTATGTTTGGGTTTGCATATTTCAACTGTATGTAAGTAGTTTTATTTAATAAAACGACACAATATATAATTAATTCTGAAATGCCTATTATTTATAAAATATTTTACTATATGTTCATCGTTGTATACGTTCAAATGTAGTATTTACAACAAAATGTTATTATAATATGACAAAATCTATGTAAAAATAAATGTTACTACTTAAAGGTTTATGATTTTATTTAATGATACAGAAAACCATTACGTAATATAGATTAGTAATAAATAATCAATTAAAAAGTTGACCTTGTATCCTTGTTTGAACTTTGATATTAACAATGGAATGTTTGGAAGAATAATAGCATTTTGGACATTTGCTATCGTTATGTTACAAAATGTATAATACTACGTTTTCGAGGATTTAAATATATCCTCTTCCACAATTTTATAACAACTTAATACATAAACATGTACTTAACACCTAGAAAGTGCGAAAATGGACTGCCATTAAGAAAAGACAGGATAATAGTCTAATGTCCGATGACAGCTTGAAGTCTAGGCAGCAGAAAATCGCCCCAGGCGTTGTTACTACACAAACACGTGTCACACCAGCATAAGTGAAAGTTGGACAATGACAAGGAAATCAATGTAAACATTTCCTTTGGTATTTTAACGTTGTCGATCTCTTAATTTTATGTATGAGTGTTCAGTAATTTTTGGGTTTCAAGAAATTCTTCTCGCGGTGTATTATGTTGGATTCATCCTATTTCATGTGATGATTATCAAGCCAGCAATGTTGAACTTTTCCACTACAAGTTTTTCTATTTTCTCTTTGTTCTTTAGTTCTTACATTTAGTAGTTTTTTTCTCGCCTACGTATTCCCTATTACACAAACAAGTTATATTGTAAATACAGCTTCTTGAGTCGTGTAAGTGTATTTAGTTTTTGTTTTTATAAGACTTCGTGAGAGTGTTCAAAGTTTTAAAAGTGGTTCGAACATTAAGTTTTCTGCCTAATGTTCTAATATTTTATATGCAATTTACGCAACACACACCACTGCATCTGGATTGCATTTTTGCCCCGAGGCCATCTTTATTGTTAATAAAGCCGCCTTTGTATTCATAAAAATAAGGATAAACCTAAAACTGTACGCAGTTATTGTTCATCATTATTAAAACGTACTGAAAGGGTTTATCTTTTTAAATATGTGTAATAGTTATTTTACATATTTCTTAAAATCAAAATCTTTAAACATTTTGTATTTCTTCCTTTAAATATACAGAAGTAATAAACTTGTCAATGAAAGCGAAAAATTGGGCAATAATAAAGACGTATAACTGTTAAAGTTTATTATTGTTTGTATGCAGTAAAATTAAAAATATTTCACTATTCACTGATCTTAATGTATATGATCAGTGAATACCACTGGAATACCAGAAACAACTTTAAATCTGCCAACAACTGCTAGATCTGAATTTTCTTGAAAGTTACTTAATTTAACCTTTTTAGATTTGTATTATTAAAAACTTGGGTTACACTTACAGAAATAAAAATTTTCAATCCACCCTGCGCTAAACACTCAGCCACATATTATTGAAGTCACGTCAATATTAGAACATTATATGAGAATATTTTACAATTAGTATTACAATTATACTACAACCGTATTCAGATATAAGCATTCTATTTAAAGTAACTAAGAATATTACATTTTAAAAGTGATAATTCATTTAAATATGAGATGCATATATATATATATATATATAATTTATATATTCTATAATAAGTTATACCCATATTAATAATATTTTTACAATTCAGCGTATTAACATAATCTGATTTGGTACGTTGAATTTGAATAATGGATGGTTTTTTTGCATAATGAATTTTAAAACTTTATTTTCCTTTCAAAATAAATATCACACTCTCTATGGGTGCATCATACACATGTTGCTATCATTTGTTTCTGAAACATGATATTCAAACAAATACAATACATGTTTCATAAACACAAGCTTAATGTTGACAGAAATATTTTACACATGTTACGTAGAGAATAACAAAACAATATTTAAATAGCGATGTCTCTGTTTGCTTTTGTATAAAATAATAACATACCTATCGAATATATGCATATTAGAATGTGTACAAGTACACTCAGAATAAAATACAGTAAGTATGTTTATTAAACTCTAACGATTTTATTACAACAGCATTTACTATGTTTTTCTTCTTTTTTCTTTTAAGAACATTTCACCTAAGAGACTTACAAAATTTTATACAAGACTTCTCAGACATTTTAAACATTAAACTTTTCACATTTTTAGTCTCATGATACAGTATTTCCGTATAATAATATATTTTGTGTTTTAGGTAGATTTCATAAATAGATTTCTGTGTACTAATGTATATCTCGTAACAAAAGTTAAAAAAAATGTGCGCATATTGCATATTTGCAAAAAATCTTGCAAAATTCTTATTATGTTATTGCATAATAGTATTTCTCTCAATCAATGAATTCGAAGATGTGGACAAATATATTTAAGACAATGGACAAATAGTAGAAATAATATCAAATAAATCTCCAATTTTTTATAAAGAAGCTCATACTTATTTTTTACATAGTATACGAAATATAAAACATTTAAATTAATGTGTCGAGTAAAAATATTTAGCTATGGAAATTTAGTTGATGTTGTTAACGCTAAACACATATCAAAAGTAATGCATTTGATACCTTTCAGAACAAAGTGATTTTTATTTTAATATGTTTCCGTCATTACACTTAAATACACGACATTGCTAAACTCATAAATGTCTTTATGATTAGAACAGGAACTCTCCTCACAACTGAAACTCTCGTTTGTACAAGTTTCTAAAGACCCTCGGGTTGTTAGCGAATCTCTTTGAACCCAGTAAAACCTTCTGTTCCCTTAAATGTATACAGTTTTTAAGAGTTTAGGCGGAGAAAAGGCCATGTTGACATTTCAAGGAATTTAATACCACCCACATCCTTTTATTAAGATAGGGTTTTAACTTTTGTTTAATATAACTCTAATGTCTACGCAAACCTTTTATAAAATAAACTATAAATTTTTGCTTAAGACAGAAAAATATATTGTGCTTTATCACGCGGTAAAATTTTCTTTTGAGATTCTGCTCTAACCACATTCTCAATTTTTTTATTGATAGTAAACCAAATGTAACGTTTGTTAAGGAACAGTCCACTTCAAATATTTAACAAGGATATTATACATTGATTTAAACGTTCATTTAAAAAACAATTAACAAAAAGATTCTTTGACGAGTCTCTTAACGTTATTTTCCCTCGCAACAATGTGACAATTGTTCTCCGCAAATTTAAGTAGCCTTAACAAAACCTATTTGGTATTCCACAACGAGGCCAAATATGAATGTTTTTGACTGAAAACCTTAAATGAAAAAAATAGTTAAATAAATTGATACAATATAGTATTGAAGGACAGGACAGCAAAGCGTAATGAAAGAAGTTTCACGAATACGGACAGTGAGATGCCTTAAAAATTTTGTATTATATTGTTATATTCTACATGATCATACATCATAGAAATACAGAGATTTTTTTTTCTTGGGATTGGAGTTTTTTCGAGATGGGAGTTATGTTTGTAAGCTGCAGTGCATTAAATTATTGACCAATAAATAAATATTTTCAAACAAAAAATAAACGTCCAAATTGCTGTGTTTCCTCATAATAAAAAGTTGACTTTTAAAATTCTCCCTAAAAGTTTTATGTATTCTTAGTGTACAGATAAATTAAATAAAAATTTTTCCCACATTGTATACACTTTTAGGCAGCAAAATAAAATAAGCAAGAACATTTTCAGTGATTTTTTCAAAATTTTTGGTCTAAAATACGACCAGAAAACATCTTAGAATACTATGGAAAATTTTACTTTAAATTAAAATATGAAAATGAATTACGTAAACATAATTACCTTTGTTTACAAAAGTGGCATGAGAAACCCTCAAAGAAAGGGAAATAACAGAAATGTTGCGTAAATTTTGAATTTGACCTTGTACCAGGACACTCATCGCACCTCATTCCGAGGTATGTGACAAAAACCCGCACTTTCTTGCACTTTCAAGTGTAAATTTTGTTTTTTGCCTCAAACTACTACAGACTGACAGAAATACTTTTTTGACTACAAAAAACTCTTTTCATAAATCTCCTGAACTTTAAAAAATAAATTTCTATTGCGCGTACTATAATTAAAATTTCTTAAACATTTCAAAATTTCACTTTAGTAACTAATATTACCTTTCAGCTATCTGTCGAAAACCTACGTGTATACATCCTACACAATTTTGTTATGTTCGAATGTTACTTATTAGGATCAATATTAAAAAAATAATTTTTAGTAAAATGCTATTTATGGACAAACATCCTTTTTAATGAAGATATTGGACATTATGAACCAATTATGGGTGACATTTCCAGCTTGTATAGGTTAATCTATCTACAAAGACAGTTCACCAACAATGAAGGTCTCTGCGCTAAACTTACAATATAAACATTTTGTATACGTAGAAATAACTGAAATTGTTGAATTATTAGTTTCATTATATCCAATGATTGGTTTAAATCGATACTGACTCTGCATTTCAGTTATGAATGGTAAAGTTTGCCATTTAAAGGTAATGGCATGAGTACTTTGTTAAAGTACAAGTTTTTAGTTACCAAAATTTTTACTGTTGACATTTTATTGTATCTTTCTGTGCTAATTTGAGTGACAAATGTTATTGTCCTTTAATACATACACGTGTGTGACAGCAGTAAACATCCATAATGCCTCTACCAGTTATAAATTCTTGTAATTATTAACAACATTACTCAGAATACTAAATGTTAACAATGCCAAATATCATAATTCACTAATAAAATGGTCATTACTTCTATTTTTAAGAATAATTTTAATTTAATACATTTCAATTTCTCAATATTGAGTAGTGATTTTGTTAAGCCGTGTACAGCACACAAGTCAGAGAAGTATGCCTTTATCTATCGGAGAAGAGCACCTGAAATAATGTGGGAGAGGCTTGTTGTGTTGTGGACACATATAGGCGTGAAGTTTGTGGTCAGCGTATAAATGATAAACAGCTAATATCGCTGACCAGGCCGGCTAGACCGTTACCACACGTGTACGTGATTGTATATTACAAGTTTGGTTTTGTAAGGTTTGTTAATTAAAAGTTCCACACCATATATAGTAGGAAGTACTATACATACACTATTATGCAATGTATCTATATATGTTTTTTTCTATATTTATTCAACTATTCTACCAATGATAAAAACATAGTTACTAAACATTTTAGTGTTTCACAGATAGAGGTCAATATACTACTAAATTCAAGTCACTGTATTCACATTTACACAGAGGTTTACTGGTAAAAGATTTTAAACGAGGATAAAGTTAAATATAATTTTAATTCATTTTATTATTCGTCATTAAACTAGTAATAAATTATCTTGTATTAAGTTGTCGAAAATTTGAAGTAATATTTATATTTTTTTATTGAGTAATTAAGCTGTAAACACACTGAATAGATGTGTTTACCAGTGCTAACAGATATTCAAAAACACAAAGTCAACCCATTTACGTTTTCATTGATATTTCTTAGGTCGTCTCCTCTAAGACGTAATAGTAATTTTAAATAGTTGAAGAACTACTCGGTCAGATACTGCTACAGAAAGATATTACAGGTAGTCTTTTGCTATCATTGATAGTGATTTTCGCTAACATGGAGCTGCAATTTTTTCTGCCGTTCAAAGAAGGAAAAGAAATAAAAAACGGTTTGCCTTATTCCCATACATAATACTGAGTTATTAGTTTAATCTAATTCCGTTTAGTTACCATTAAGTAAACGCTTAATAATGACGTGAAAATTATGTTTGTAAATCACTAAATTTTTATCCGGCCCATAACGTAGATGCTGATGTTGACTCCAGTTCCATTCACCTTCCGCTGAGTTTGCATCGTTGCCAAAACTATACAAATAGTTTGTTTTGAGTGTTTCATCTAAACACTTTATTTGGATCTCTTCAGGCAGACTGAACTCCAGGTTCAAGAAGTCAAATCTGTGACACCGTTAGACTTACAGACACCGCTGTACCAAAGCATTAAATTTGTGTAATCTCTTGGAAACACATAAGCCGACTTAGCCTAATGAGCAAACACTAACACGTGTGTAATCTCTTGAACCAAATGTTTTAAACACATCTCAGCCATAGCATGGGATGTTTATTTTAAAGTGTTTTGGGGATGTACAATAAAAGCATAATAATGTAAGTCTGCATGAATCAAATCTTGATTTCTAAAACAGCAATTTTATGATTACAATACCCCATATCTTGAAAATTTATAATCAAATTCACAGCTTAGTGTTATCATGCTTCGAACTCGGTTTTAATAATTTATGGAATTTTGTTCCCTATTTAAGATTTTCAGAAAGAAGTTTTTATTTGATCTTTTAAGGAATCCATAAATTTAACCACTACAAAAAATTGCTTATATAACTGCAGATTTTGTAAATACTTATCTCCTTCCAAATCTCCTTCGGTTAATAGCATAACACTATTTACGGAAAGGAAAGGAAAAATCATTCAGAAAATAATGAGTATAGCAAGTTTAAGAGTCACTGTACAAGATATAACCTGTAGAATCACTAAAAGTAAAAAAATAAATTAATAAAATACAAATATATAACCTCCATTATCCTGCCTCCATTAATTTTAATTTATAGTATCAATTATCTGCGAAGATTTCAATCCTATGTATACGATGTAATGCTTTTCCTCACTACAGAACTTGTAAATCACGTTTTACGTTTGACATGGCCAGAGGAGTTGAGCAAGCCTCAAACAACTCCAGGAACAACTTAAACCTGCCAAGAAACTTGTTATGAAGACAACCTCCTTCCACTCTTGTTAACAATGTCGTCAGAGCTGTGCCTATCTTGATCATCTTTCTTTTCAACTTTTCTCTAATAAAATACAGAAAACAGTTGAGTTTCCCACATCGAGTACAATCCTGTCCAAATAAATATCTTGTTCCACACCATTCCGTTTTATTAACACCTACTTTTTTACTTTTAACTCGCAGATTAAAGAAGGTCATTTAGATGTAGAAAATAATTTGATTTGCTGAATCCCAAAAGCCAACAGCAGAATCCATAAATTTATGAAATAGAAAGCTGAATACATAGGAACCTCTGCCTTACGTCAGCCCAAACCACAAATCCACGACATAACACTTACCACTCCAAACACTGTCTCATCAGTACCTTAAAATAACCAAGATAATCCAAACTATTAATGAAAAAAGTGCACCACATTTTCATAAATCGTAGCAACGTTTAATTAAACATAATAAAGGTATCCTAATTTCTATTGCACTTCCAGTAAGATAACATTGAATACTGAATTTCGAAGCGCAGCTATCTTCAAATAAACAACATCCGTGAATTTAAAATATCTATTTCACAAACGTATAGAACTAATTTCACATTAATTAGCCCGACCACCTTTGAGGCGACAATTATGGCTCGAAAATTGGCTGCCTAACAATAGTAGTAAAAAAGGAGCTGTTTATGCATTTTCAGATTTTATTTAATTCTAAGCTAAAAATATAAGAATACAATTTTTTATAATTTCCACTTCATTAAGCCGCTAGTCGCCATTTTGTATTTTATTAACAAATTATTATTTATCAAACTATTAAGTCTAAAGAAACCAAATTTGGCGCATAGGTTTGAATAGGTAAGAGGAAAATAAATATATAATTCGTTATTTACTTTAAATACTAACAAAATGGCGTATGTTTGAAAATTATTGAAGTCAAATAACAAAATGACCAGTATAGTTTATAAAACATGTACTAGACAACAACTTGTTGGTATATTTTAAAATTTGTATAACCGATGTAAAGCAGCTGATACCTATCAAAAGACAGAATGTTTGCTCCTTACAGCTTGTGCAAGCGTACCTTCAAAGTGGTCGTGCTCGCTTATGCCCTGACGGATTCCGTGATGCTAGTACCTTTGGAATTGCAATACAATTCTCCAAATAGTTGGTGTCTAGTACAGTTTTTATAACAATACTGGATTTTTTTGTTCCTTGACTTTGAAACTTTTCAACAGAAGCTATTTTGTTAATATTAAAGAAAATAACATAATTAATTTTCTTATTTTTCTCTTATCTATTCAAATCTATGTGTCAAATTTGGTTTCTTTAGCTTAAATAGCTTAAAAAGATAATATTTTGTTAATGAAAAAAATACAAAATTGTGGCTAGCGGCTACACGAAGTGGTAGAGTAGTTAACTACCGTATATTCAGCGTCGCATAAACTTAAAGATCATCAATAAGGATCTACCTTAATGATACAAGCCGAGGAGTTAGGTGACGGATTACGATAAACTTTGTTCATATAATCTGTAGGTTTCCACATAACAAGGTTTTTATGAGTATTTTAGTATTCCTAAAATAAATAGTCTCAAATACTGGTATGGACCCGACTAAGTATCCCCTGCGATCCCAGGCATGAATAAAGGATGACACAGCCCACCGTCCCACCTCGGCAACCTTGACAAAGTCTCGGGTGCCATACGCTTTGCCATAGCACATTTGCCCTCGATCTTGCATTATCAGAGCTAACCAATTACGACATATTTCTGGTCACTTCTCTCAATTACTCCACATATTTTTTTTTTCTTTTTTTTTAATATTTTGCATAAATATGTCAAAAGAATCATGTTTGATAGCTATTTTGGACCTGTAAATGACAAATATGTATACATTTTACTAATGAAATATTTCAAAAACTTGTCCTAACGCGATTCAAAAATAGACTAATTGAGTAAATTTTTAGTTGTTTCGTGTTTTGATCAATATATCTGCAGTATTACTCATAAGGTTGATATTTTTCCTTTTGTAGTAGCTATATTTATTACCGCCAAACCAATAAATAAAGAGACTAAAAGTTGCTACTTTCAAGGTCTGTATATGGTACTTAAAGCTTTTAAACTTTATTCACGCGCATTACATAGATAACGAAACAAACTTTCTGTCCATTTGTTATCATGCTGTCTGTATGACAACTGAGGGGGCGGGTTTAAATATTTGTGTATTTAAAACGATATTGCTAGATTACAATGAGTTTTTTAAGGACGATTGCAGTCGAAACGTTCGAAGACTTCATTTAGATAACAATCATGAATGATCAAAGTATTGATAATTTTCATTCAAAACTAAATAGTCAGTAAAACCACTTTATTAACATAACAACTACATCCCCCACCCCCCCCCCCCCCCACCCCCCCCCCCCCCCACCCCCCCCCCCCCCCACCCCCCCCCCCCCCCACCCCCCCCCCCCCCCACCCCCCCCCCCCCATCTTAGAAAACGGCAAGCTTAGAGTACTTACGACGTTAACGTTTTAATTTCGATTCTTGTAGCTTTTATTGAACCAGGTTGTTATCATTGATATGAATTTACTACTGTACCGAGTTCCTTATGAATTTGAAAAACAGAATATTAATTATGGCATTCATAAAAAACTTAAGGCCCGTGTGACCAATAGTCCGCTTTTTTAATATTTCTTTACTGAAATATTGTTTACATATTCCATTTGTTCATAATATTATGAATCCACCTATCAGATATTTCTTCTCAAACTTATAATTTTACCTACAACATTCTGTAGACAGCGTCATAAATAATATTTGTTAAGCCCTCGCGTGTGTGTGTATCATTTTACATCATAGATTGTCAAGGAGACTAGTTTAACGTGCTATCAATATAATCACATTAGAACGGTTCGGTACTAAGAAAATTGCAAACTATTAAATAGTCAACTGTACCGCAAATATTTTATCTGTAATAAATATCCGAGAAGCCAAAATAATACATTAAGTATTTTCTATGCAGGATTTTCATGATTCCCCTGTAACATTGGGGGGGTTTGTGTAGGAGTTCCATCAAACCTAGGTGAAATGCTCTCCTTTTTGCATGGTACCTTCTCTGTAATCCAAGAAGCACGATCTTCATGTGTCAGAAGGTGCCTGCCTGCCTCTACCAAACTAAACCATAAGGATTCTTGTCATAATATGTAGCTTTGCACTCGTGCAAATAAAACTAACACAAAACAGTTGGAGAGTTCATTCACAAGCCAGCCACTGCCATAACCATAAAACACACACACACACACACACACACACACACACACACACACACACCACACACACAAACACACACATAATTTCTAAATACTCTTTAAACGTTTTACAGTACAATACGTGACTAAGAAGATCCGATTAACTATCTTATAATGTGAGAAAACTTATTCGATTACTTTTTCAAATCGCAACATCATTTCAAAACCAGGGTGCAAGATACCATTGAAGGATCTTTCTAGAACAAAAATACCAAAGTCAACTACTTTTTGCAATGTGTTGAACCAACCCAATGTTGAACCTTGATCTGTTTAAAAGAAACTGTAGCACAATAACAATTTTAAAGCTAACAAAGTCAACTTAGTTTGAAACTTTCTTATAATAACAGCTTCAATTTTCGAGTTCATATTTGTGAGGTAATTATGAGGAATTTTGATGGCAGTATATTTTGACAACAGTGTTTTCACAGACCAAGCGCCATTTATGTATAAACGGCAATATAAACAGGCAAGAAAAGATCATTCTGGCTGTTAGTTTAGAATTAAAATAACTTCGTTATTGTCTGGTTCCATCAAGATAGAGCACTTCCACACAACCGGTTGGGATTTAGTATTTAGACCAAATTTTGCCCAATTGCTGACTGAATAGGTAGGAAAAGGACTTTTGGTCTGTAAGTCATCTGGTATATGAACACTATGTTACTTTGTGTTGGGTAACATTAAAGACAATGTGTAAATAAAAACTATAGTGCATAAATGGTTTGAGAAGCCGATAAGTCAGAGGATTTTACAAACACTTTTTCAGACTATCGACGGTTAAACGGTATGAGCATTTCTTTATCAAAACACTCATGTTAGTAAGCTAAATTTATCTAACGATTTTAAATTGTTATAACTTTATTTATAATCTGCTTTTTTTAAACAGTTACTTTTTAGGCACAAGATTATTTTTAATTATAAATATCTCCACCATATTTTACTACCTTCATATAACCTAAATTTTACTGGAAACTTTCTTGCATAAAGACTCTTTACATGATGAGTATCTTTTTGGAGGTTTACATTTAAACTTTTCAGAAGTGACAAAATTTTGTGGGGAAGGAAACCCCTATAATTATAAGTGTGATTTGATATTTTATAATACTAAACAAAAAGGCCAGTTTAGAATCCTAAAGAACTGAGGTTGGTTTTTCTGGGTGCACTCTTTAAAATGTTACTATTGGGTATCGATACTATTAATCCCACCCTGTATACATTATGCACAAGATATATAAATTTCAGATATTTTTAAATCCACAAAAAACACTTTCAATGCGTCACATACAGTTCACTGTTTGCTGCACTTGAAACTTGAATAGTACTGAGAGCGCAGAGTTGGCGTGTGAATATGGGGAATAATTCATAGCAGAAGAGCGCTCAGAAACCGCAGTAAAGGCATCACTCCAGGCTGTTCGCAACAAAACACTAATGCACCTTGATGCACCAGGCGTTTTACACATTCAGGCTTAAAGCGTTTCGTTCATTTACATGAATTTCTTAGAAAATTTCACAGAATGTCTAATATACTATACAGCCGCATGTGAAACCACTCACTCACTGATGGATGTATACAAATTCTAAACCTACTTCTAGAAGTGTTGGAAACTTGAAATTTGGCACACAGGTACCTTTTTGCCGTATAACCAACAGGAAAAGTCTGAAAACCGGGAAGTTTACTTTTAAACCCCTCAAAAAAAATTCCCGAAAAATCGCGCATTCTTTACCCTTGCAAGGCCTTTCTTGTAAGCACGATAGCGGGCGAACCGTTGGAGCTAGCTTCGATCTGACGAAAAGTCGTTAGTCAGGAATGAAGTGAACTTACAAAAAAGTTCCAGTGACTTTTTGTCCTATCTCATGTGGTTAAGCCACAAAACGCGGAAATGTTTGACATTCCAGAGATTTTTTTCGCTTTAAAATAAAGTTTCTAGCCCGATAGCGGCCGAACGGTAGGTCGTAGCTCAAATATAATTGACCCATCAAATTAGCAAATTACCTGATCTACAGAAAAGGACTTGTGACTTTTTTCCCTATCTCCATTGGTTTTGGCCGAAAAAAACCGAAAAACGTGATTATGTGCAACTATTTGTTACGTGAAACTTTGGTTTTGGGGGTCGATAGTGGCGAAAACCATTGTTTGGAGGTCAAAATAAAACAAAGGTTTACATTTATAAAATGAAGTGATCTACAAAAAAGCTTAATTGGACTTTTTAACTCTATCTCCATTGGTTTGGCCGCAAAAATGCGATTAAGTGAAAATAATTGGAAAGTTTCGCCTAAAAATTTACTTTCCGGGCTCGATAGCGGTTTAAACTGTTGGTCGTAGCTCAAAACAAGTTTTCATTAAGTTTTCAGCGCGATCTACAAAAAACGTCATATTACATTTTGCCCTATCCCCAATGGTTTTGGCCGCATTACGCGTTTTTAAAGTGTGAGATATTGTTTTCTGGGCTCCATTGCAGACAAAACCTTAGGATTAGGCCAAATCGGAAAAATTTGATTTTAATACAAAATAATGCGATCTACAAAAAAGGTCTAATGATCTTTTTATTCTATCTTCCATTCTTTAGCCGTAAAAAAACGTGATTATGTTGAAAAAATTTCACTTAAAAACTTACCTTCCTGGGGCTCTATATTGGCCGAAGCCGTTGGCCCCTAGCTTTAAATGTTTTAAAAATGTTTTGTTACTAGCTATTGATAGGATCTACAAAAAGGTCCAGCAGCTTTCTAATCGTTTATCTTTCCGTAAGCCTGATAAATGCTCTAAATGGCAAATTTCTTTGTCGTCACTTTTAGGTGTTTTAAATTTTTGCAAACAATAAATTAGTGCGATTCATGCTGGTTCCAGATTAACCTTGTATTACTATGTTAACGAGTGACTAAAACCCCCCTCCACATCATCGGAGTTGGCTGAGCGTTAGTGAAGCTTCTATAGTAGATAGGGACAGAGTGTTTTTTATTATGTCCACAGACACAACACCCTCTAAAATAGGCCCACGTGTGTCATTAACCACTTGTAACATTAACCCCCCCTCCGGGAATTTGTTCATATGACCAGACAATATCCTGACTAAATAAACCACCCTGATGTCAACCCCCTTTAACATTAATCTCCCCCCCCCCCCGGGAATTTCACGGCGGCTTGACTAGATAATCTCCTGATGATATTAAACCCCCTGTTCGACTTAAAATACTGCCTTAAGGTCGGTTTTGGTTATGTTTATACTAAAAAATTCAAGATAGCTGACCAGTGCAAACTTTTTCTCCCGAGCTCATTCCTGGCCTAAACCAAAGCTCGCAGCTAAAATCTGACGACAGAATCGAAACACAAAATTAAATTTACGACAAGAAAACGTCCAGTCACTTTTTGGTCATAATCTCGAACGGTTAAGCCACAAAATGCCTTTTGAACTCAAAACTTTGAATTAATCTGGAATCACCAAATCTCTTAACCCATCCCCCTGGGAAGTTCCTGGTATGACCAGATAACCCCCTGGTATCTTTTCCCCCGGTAACGTTTTAACCCCCCCCCAGGGAATTTCCTGGCATAACCTCATGTCCGAATTTTTACCAATCACCAAAACTCTTAACGCCCCCCCTGGGAAGTTCATGGTATGACCATATAACCCCCTGACGTCTAATCCCCATGTAACGTTAACTCCCCCTCCCTGGGGAATTTCCTGGGCTTGACATCATGTCCGAATTTTACCTATTACCAAATCAATCTTATCCCCGAATTTAAGGCACTTGTTTAACTTAATAATCTGATAAAGGTAGTTATTAATTTATTTTACACTAAATCTGTTTACACCATAGCTGACCAGTGCAAACTTTTATGCCAAGCGTTGTACCGACTAAACCATAGGGTTTTAGATCAAATCTGAGGGCACAATCGTAACACAAAATTAAATTTCCGACAAGAAAGGTTTCAGTCACTTTTTGTCATATCTCTAAACGGTGAAGCCACAAAATGGCCTTAGAGTCAAAACTTTGATAAAAACTGGAAAATTCAAAAAAAATTGGTCTAATAGTATTCCGAATTCCGCTTATCCCTGAATTTGGCCAACAACCAAAAAGGGGGCCTGGGTTGTGTCATTTACCCCCCGGTAACATTAACCCCCCCCCGGGATTTCCTGGTATGACCAGATAACCTCCTGAGTACATTAAACCCCCTGAAGTGACATTAAACCCGGGGGGCACAGTGAATTTCCTGGCATGACCTCATGTCCGAATTTTACCAATCACCAAATCTCTTAACCCCCCTTTGGGAAGTTCTGGTATGACCAGATAACCCCCTGATGTCTTAACTCCTGGTAAACATTAAAACCCCCCCAGGGAATTTCCTGGCATGACCTCACGTCCGAATTTTACCAATCACCAAATACCTCTTATCCCCGAATTTAAGGCACTTACTTTGGGGGCTGTTGGGGGCGTAGCCCCCAGCGAGCCGAAGGCGAGTAGGTAACTATATATTTTGCAGGAAAATAATAACTATTATTAAAATACCTCGGGACCAATAATAATGTTTTGAAAGGAATTCTTATAAAGTACAGACAAATTGGTAAACTTTTACATATCTAAATAAATATTTCAATTTTTACACGATTGGTTTCGAATTATTTCCCTTAATAGTTATTTAATATTCAATTATTTGTGTCTACAACGATAATTCTTAAAGATTCTTTCTATTCAGAAATATGATAAAATTGATTAAAGCATGGGCAGGTGTTAAGTGGGTACCAAAACTAAAATTAATTTTGTATTTAAAATACGTTTGAATTGGGACGGCACAAATATTTTACTGGTCGTGGCACAATAGCGTATCAAAAACAATATTGCAATATATTAAAAAAGTGATTGTTTACCGATTTTTTATTTATTTACAAATTAAAACGACAATAGCAAAAACCAGTTATTGGAAATTGTATCAATCACAAAATGACTAGTTAGAATCACAAATGCTGTGATTTCCTGTACAATTTTTAAAACATTCATATGAAACCTCTAATGAGGCGAAATTGTACACTCTATAATTCCTTCTTGGCTACATCACTGTGGCAATAACTTGCAATTACGGAACAGTGTAAATGTAAAATCAAATTTAAAACACAAAGATAAGTATTAAGCCGTATATTATAAAAACTACTGCCTTTTCCATTTCTTTCTGTTTCATAACCTGCCCCGCATCTATGTCAATAAATCACATTAATATTGAAAAGCAACACAGTGATATTGTAAAAGTTCTGTTTTATAATCAAATACTCATTTAAGGCTTGACAAGCGCTGTGTTTATGTTGATATTTTATCCCGTAATACTTTTCAGGTGTCCTGGCTAGGGTTAGGGTCACCTGGGAGAGATATTAAACGCTACCCCCATAAACAGCAGACATATGTTTATTTGCATATTGACCTGTTTCTCCTAACAATGTACAGATCTACTGAATTTCTACAGGTTTACTGGTTCTGAAAAACCTAAATTAGTCAGAAATTGAATATATGATTCAACACATAGTTTTAGACTCAAGAGCTAAGTTGCAGTGTATAAGCAAGCAGACAAACACATTCGTGAAATCAATAGAGTAATTTGTAAATAATATAATTAATCGTTAGTCACGTTGTATTTATGGAAGTCGAAATGGGATAGGATCAAAGGGTTAAAACTATAAAACGATAATTTTTCCCATATCGTCCAGCAACCTACTAATGAGACTGAAAGGCAACACTTTAACGGTCTGTGACTAATGAGGACAATGAGAACGCATATTCATCTTATTATAATTGATTTTGTAGTCTATGAATCTGTAACTTCTAAACGATAAAGTGATTTCTTTTAAGTTCTCTTTAGACGGACGTGGACTCCAGTTTCCAGGAGTCAGATCTGTTACAGCGTCATAATTAGTCACTGCACTAAAACGGAAGTTGAAATGAAGCTGAACACTACATTTACATTCATCAACCCTTTCCACTATACATAAATTATATGAATATTCCACTGAATTTACGTTACTAGCAGCAGCATCTGTTTTATCATTTAATATTCAAATTCGAGATCTGTCTAAAGAAATTGTAAATAATTTTAAACTATCCATTTCATGTTTGGCATTAAATTAGTTAATTATTCAGTATATACATTTATTTAGTCCTATTTTACTATTTCAAGATGAAATAATAATTAAATAAATAAAAATATAACTATACCTCTTTAATGCAATACTGAGTTGAGCTAGTAATAATTTGTATTTGTTTGCCATTGTGACAAGTGAAACACACAGTACGCTGTGTTTCTTTCACAATTGAAGCCATCAACGAGACTAAACAACTGTATTGTCTGGCATTGGTCCAGTGATTTCAGAATGTTTGTTTTAGGTCCAAACATTCGTTCAGCACACACAGTATTGATAACGTTGTCTTAGCGCCACGTCACACCAACACTACTGCTTTTGTATTTATCCGGGCAATTTCTAACGTTTACATTCTAAAGGCATATATATATATATATATATATAGAACAACTTAAAATGTATTGTTCTATCCTAATTGATATTTTATGACTAGTTTAGTTTTATTACTTCTTTAATTAAGCACTTTATCTTAAGCTCTGAACTAAACTTGGATTGAGTGTGAGTTTTAATACTAGTGTGGCGGTCTGCAGTGCATTAAGAGCCCAACATACAAAGTTTATCCTTCCGTGAAAGAGATACTTGGAACTAAACTGAATACGGTAGTGAACTTTTAATTAACTTAATGGATACGTGAGACATGGCAAATAAAATTAAATGGATGAAATAAAATATTTCTTTATTTGAGGCGAAATTAGGGCCCCATGGCCCTTCTTACATTTAATATCGTATAGTGGCTAAAACAAAACATTCCTATTTTAAACTCCTTATAACAAAACAGAAATTTTAATGGTAAATATTTACAATTAATAGTACAATCTTATTGAGGAATATAAACTAATAAAATCTTGTAAGGAAAAAAATTTAAGGTGTATAAGCACACTCATAAACACGGAATCACACACAAAATAACAACAATGTACTCCTATATACTATCGTATTAAAATAACATACATACTACTTATGCCAATGCAACCGCAGCGAAGAAACCTATGCCGACCCTGACCCAACCATCAGCCCCGGATAGGCTGCCTCAACGACGCGAGGGTACGAACGAAGTACGACTCTAATAAATAACAATAATAATAATAATAGCTTTATTGCCGCAAACTCATCAACAGATTAGTAGACTCCTTGCACCAGTAGGCGCCTTAGCTTCCTCTTAAACAATGGTTTCCTATTTTCAACACGCAAGTCTAAGGGCAGCTTGTTGAATAGTTTAGCTCCATTCTCAGATGGTAGAGCTTCGTAAGCCTGGAGCCTGTGCTGCGCAGATCTAAACGCATCCCGCCCTCTGGTATCGTACTCATGAACGTCCCTGCCCCGCGTCAACTTACATTTGTTAAGATAGTACAAGACGGTCTTGTACATGTAGAGGCTGGGAAGGTTAACAAATCAAATTATCTGAAACAACCCTACAGGATTGTCTAATTCCTATTTCAGAAATGGTTCGTATTGCTTTCTTCTGAAGGTCGAAACACATTTCGAAAATGGACATTAGCACACCTTCACCACAATGTTATGCCGTATTACATATGTAGGTACACTAGGCCATAATTGGCCATTTTCAATATGTGTATTCCACTAAATTCTGTCAATTTCCTCAAAGCATAGATGCCTGAGGAAATTGTGGTAAAGACAACGTCCACGTGTTTATTTTCCCAGGACAAACCTTTATCAATGTAAATTCCTAGAAACTTGGTGCTGAGAACGTCATCAATGACCATGTCATTCAGTATCACTGACGGTTCATGGGGCGTTCTGTGATTTTAAATAATGTTTTCATAGATTTATATTTTATAAAAATTTAAGATATGAATTTGAATATACAGAGCAATCAATTTCCAGACTCTTTGCATTTGACTTGGAAACAGAGGGTAGTATCGTCTGCGTACTGAACCATTTGACCAGATTATATAGATGACCTGAGGTAATGTATATAAACCCTGTAGGACACCATATTGTACGATGGCGTATTTTGATGAGACGCTATTTACATAAACTTGAAGGTAGAGGTTTCTGAGGTTACCATTGCCTTGTATGCCACATTTATGAAATTTAGAAATAAAAATCTGGTATCTACGCAGTCAAATGCCTTATACCAGTCAAGAAAGACGGTTATCGTAGGCATTCGCTTGTCAAGGCCCTCCAGCAAAATGTCAATCAATTGGGTGACTGCATCAATTGTTGATATTCTTTTCGGAAACCAACAGAGAAGGTTTTTTTCCCTACAGAGAATACCATGCTCTTCCAGGAAAGAAAACATCCGACTGAACAATACCTCATATACTTTATTGACAGATGGTAGAATTGTAATGGGTCTGTAGTTACCTGCAGAGCTAGATTCACCTTTTTTAAAGCATGGGATAATCTTAAGGTTTTTAAGACCATTTGGAAATTGGATGAGATAGTCCACAAAAATTTTTACTATTGAATGCTTATTTTAAAATTCTATACACTGTCATCACTATCAACATTAAAAAACTACGACGGCAGGTATTATATTTCAATGTAAACAAATTTAAGTTCTTAGACCAGTATTCTAATATGATTTTTGTAGATAACACGTTATTTTATTCCTTGTTCCTTAATTAGAAAAATATCATTACTAAAGACGATTATCCAAATTATACCTCCGTATACCTACTCCCTGATTACAACTACTACTCAAGGAGTTCTCTGCTTTTTAGCATCAAATTGTAAACTGTATCTTTTACGCCTCGACCAATTTGTGTAACCGACTGGTTTACCAAGGCCCACTTTTAAATAACTAAGTGTAACAGTTACGTATAATCCACTGCTTTCGCTTACTATTGTAAAAATCAGCACGGTTTAAATTTAAACTCAAAATGAACATGCTTTATGTTAAATATGTACATTCTACATAACCTAACAAACTGTTACTGTTTACTTTAAAAATACGGAATAAAAGTTTTAATAGCTATAGTTGTATATACACATTACAGCCCAATAAACCATCAGCCAAGTAGAAAGCTTAATTTTTCATTATTAAATTACATGTATATGTAAAATAAATACTAACTGTCTATAACCAACTGCTACTATTAAGTTCATGTGAAAACGGTTTCTCGTTAGAGAATTATATTCGAGACGTAAGGTTTGTTTTCAAATGACGATAATCAACGAGAATACACAACTTGAATTGTTTGGCACTGGTCCAGAGACTCCAGCACGTTTGGTATTGGTCCAAACTCTCCTCTCACCCCAGCAGTTAATTAAATCAACTCTCTCCTCACGTGCAAATCAGTTATACCTATCTCCGTTTGTTTGAAACTATTTTTCTACAATTACTAAAAATGTGTTATCAAATTCAAAACAGATCATAAATATTGAATCTCAAAAACCATTGTCATATATACATTTCACGAAAAATTACTTACTTTTTCTTTTTTACTTTGTTGCGTAAAACTATTTTATTTGGGGTTTGTTATAATTTTATATAAAATTTACTAAAACTAATTTGATAAGAGTATTTGCTATTTTACTTCTTTAAATTTTTAACAAAATGAAACCACTTGCATTTCTCAAAATTCTCTTTCATAAGCTATAACACAACTTGCATACATCTGTCGTAAAATATACCTCATGAAATAGTAATGCATAATGTGGTTTGTTAACAAGCCTCTCACAATCCGATCAGCTTATAAGATTACCACCAAATATATCTAACATGTATTTTTCAGTTACACTCAAGATTACATAATAGAATACGTAGATTACGCAATACTAACACAAACGTAAATAAACAACGAAAACTAATAATATGTCTACATTACACTGTTAGTAGGATGTCATTAATTAATTACTGCAGCAAATATGTAGTTCTGTAGACATTCAAACTATGTCCTCATAGATCATTACCATTTGAATCAAAAATACTGGTAAATATACTGGAATTAAATTTATATTTCAGTTAAATGGAATAGTAATCGTGATAGGGCTGTATTGATTGCCTGAGATTAATAGAATATGAGTTGATTTTGTATCAAAGATATTTACTCACTAGATTTTTATTTAATTTAAAATAATTATGAGTCTACAATATACTATTTTTATAAAAAGATTTAATTCTAATTTTGCTAAATAACATTATTGAACTGTGATACCCAAAACGAGTACCCAATCAAATTTCTCCCTCTGGCAGTGTTTATTTCTACGTTAGAATAACAAGAACTATATATTTTTTTATTATAAAAAAAACATATTGCGTATAGATATTTTGCATCTATTTATTGACATATTAGATATTAATTCATGCACATTTGCCCTTTATATAGCACAGGATTAATTTATCGTCACGGTAATAATTTTAATCGTGATTAAAAAATCGTTTTGCAACTACGATCGAGAATAAAACGATTTTTCATATCAAAGCTGTTTATTCAAAGCTGCACTTGCGTGTCATATATACTAATATGAGCTCAATCAGCAATCATTAGTGTCATATGATTGTATGTATTTGCTATTTACTGCATCCACTGAATTAGGTGAAATGGATTTATTTTTAAGCTCGGACTTGGTCATATTTACAGTTCGGACAAACTACAATGTTCGCTAAACATTATCCAAATCAGGAATAGTTTTAAAGACGAAATTTCAATTACTTGTGTCAAACAAAACGAAACTACATTGTGTCAAAACACAATGCGCTGGAAAATTAATGTTTTATCTGTTGATTTTTACATCAACACTATACTTCTAAAATTAATATGGTTACATTTTTACAATAAAATGGTTAAAAAGAACTTTTGCAATTTTTGCTATCTCAAAGTGATAATTAAATTATTGTTTAAACGAAAGTAATTCAAAACTTCTGATCACGCTGGAGTTTCTTAAAACGCTTCTTAGATTTGTATGAATGCCTAAGCCGACACTTTCACAGATTTAGGGATAATCGAGCACCTGATGAGACAATGAGAACACCTTTTCATCTAGATTATACTTCGAGACGGCTGAGAGAACCAGAAAGATAACTTTTGACATTTCTACGATCTCAAAGTGATTATTACATGATTGTTAAATGAACCCAACTCAATAGTTCTGATCACGCTGGAGTTTCTTAAAAGTTCCTTAGCTTTTTCATAAATGGCTAAGCCAACACTTTCTCAGATTTAGGAACAATCGAGCATCTGATGAGACAATGAGAAACACCTCTTCATCTAGATTACACTGGGTGACTGCTGGGAGAACCAGACATACGTCTTTTGTAGTTTAGATGTCCTTAAAGTCAAAACGAGTTCGTTTTTAACGCCTAGTGGCGAAATGTTTTAGATCTCTTCGGAAAGACGTAGACTCCATATTACAGGAGTCTCATCTTTATTCTCTCGTTGTCATCATCGTTACCCATAAGATTATTGTAAAAGTGTTCCCAAACGCTCAGACAAATGCCACGGAATGGCACTCGAACTCTATGTAAATAAAAGGTTTTGCATCAATGAAGTTTTGTGCAAAACTTGTAACTCTTAAGTCAGTCAGGTCTCGAGATTTAGTGTAGACAGACAGGTAGACAGAAATTAAATTTCCACCCCCACAAATGGTAGGATAAGGCTTATTTAATAAAAGAAAGTCATTATATAATAATTACTTAGTTAAACCCCTTCCCGCATTTATATCATTTATCACATTCATATTCACATTTGACACGCTAATATCGTAAAGTTGTTTATAAATCAAATACTCATAAGAGGCGTGACAAGCTCTTCGAATATGTCATGCAGATATTGCATTCCGTAAATACTTCCAGATGTCACGGGTGGGCTTAACGTCAGCTGGGGTTGTTGTTAATGCAACCACCTGAACAGCAGATATCTGCTTACTTGAATATTGATATTTTTCCCTTACAAACATTACAGATACACTGAATAGTTTTTACCTGTTTAGAAAACCTTATATACCCTTTCTCCTTAAATTCTATGGACGGTCGATAAAATATACTATATTATTCCATATTTTAAAGATAAATTTGACATGAATACAAAAATAAAACTTGGTGTTTCAGTATATCCATTGGATTTCTCTTCAGGTGTCTGTAAATATCTTGAAAAAATTAAAGTTGAATATAAAGTTTTATTATTCGGTAAAATTATATTATTACGTTGTAACCATGAGCTAATTCGAACGAAACATGTTGTAACAAATCTTCAAATTAGTCTCCTTGGACGTTGATATAAAACAGCTTTCGCAATTATCATGCTGTGAAATCTCCTTAGAAGCCTTCCTCTTCCAGGAACACTGAGTAGGATGGCGGCAACATCTTTAAAACTATAACCTTAAAGCTTCTTTTTAACTTAAGGATTCGGAAAAACTCTAATTGAATTTGTCATTAAATACAGTAAAGTATTAGACTGTATTTAAATTTGACCATCAGCAGTATCTGTGTGATAGTTTAATATTCAAGTTAAGATCTTTCTAAAAATGTAATAATGAATGCTAATAAATTATTATTATAGTAATAAAAAAATTATGTATTACTCCTGTCAAACGGAAATAATAATCGTACAAAGCGCGAAACATATTTAATGTAATACTGAATCGAACTTTTAATAATATTTATGTTTTTCCGTGATAGATGAAAACACATGTGTTTCTTTCATAAATGAAACCATTAATGGGAATATACAACTGTATTGTCTGGCATTAGTCCAGTGATTTCCAGAAAGTTTGGTTTGGCTCCAAACACTCATTCAGTACACAGTGTTGGTATTGGTTCTCCTAGCGCTACTTTACACCAACAATACTGTTTTTACTTTTTGGTAACCAATTCAATCCGAGCAATTTATAATCCTTGTATTGTTAAAACTTATGATGGAGAACCTTATAACATTACATTCTTTGTTCAAGTTTCATTCAAGTGCTAATTTAGTTTTATAATTTCTTTAACCATACAAATTATATCAACTAATCTTGGTGTCTACCCAAGCTGGCTTATACCTTTTTAGTTGGTCCTATACTGGGTGCAAATTAGTTTTATCGTTTAAATTTTTTTATTAAAAAATATTATTACTTTTTTATAATGTTTTGTTTGTAAAATAAATAATTTGATACAAAACCCACTCAAATAAATTTCATAAAGAAGTTACTGTATATACTTCTTCGGTTTCCTAATAAAATGAAGCAAAGTACATATTAAATAATCATTCTTACTATGTGTAATAATTATAACATACTTTATATATATATATATATATATATATATATATATATATATATATATATATATATATTTCAAAATAAATCTAATGAATTATAATTTAAAATATGTTTTATTAATTAACCTCTCAAAATCTGAAATAGACACGGATATAACTGATATGGAACACATCTTACAATGATCCGTCAGTTCTCCTTATCAACATCATGACGTCATCACGTAAAATAAAAAATACACTGTACTTACGAAAATAAAAATAAATAAGAAAAACTAATAATGAATCTACTTTAGAAGGTCGAAAGCGCATTATTAAAAAGAAATGTTTTTAGATCTGGCTCCCAGGACGGACTTTTTATTTTATTGAATATTTTCGTCACTAGGAACATTACCATCTATGGTATGTTCCCTAGCATCTGGGATGTAAACATTGGAAGGAAACTACATCTCAACATCCTACTCCGCCTCTTTGCTGTAACTTTGATGTAAGTTATAGTGATATTGGGAAAATATTTAGTTCGTAATTTTGTTTTATTACTTCAGGAATGTTCTTACAAATTGTGTCCAATACGGATTTAATTATAAATATAGACAACATCTGTTTATTCAAGATCTAAGTATTTGAATATTTCTTTGCGTAAGCAATGTTTTACGTGGTGTTAACTCCGAAAACAGATTATAGTTATGACTTGGGAAACGTAAGCGTAAGAATTAAGACACAAAAAACTTAGGGTGTGTTTGTAGAGCAAAGTCCAACACGAAAGTTTTCACAGCCCAACAAAAGTAGTTAAGGGAGGAAATTGCTACATTACCATAACAGAGACAAGGACGGAGGTCGATACAGCAGTTTATTAGGGGCACGCTATGTCACTGGTGAACTCAACAGTCAACAGCAAGCAGTAAAGAATTTGCTCTCGAGTTCTATCGAATTTTACGTCAGTTTTTGTTTCAGAAATAGGTCAAATGTATCCGAGGTAAGCAAATCATAAATGCAGTATTTTCAGGAACAAATTAAAAAGATATTATATTTGTGGCTTATTATATGGATTTAAGCGATTCAGCTCTTAGAGACATTAAATAATCTTAGATAATGAAAATGATTTTAAATCTTTCTTTGTGGAACAACCAAGCACATTATTTATCATCGCCTAAACTATCAATGTATATTATTCAAGGATAATAATATCTTAGTAAAACCAAATAAGAAAATATCTCCATAATATTACTATTAATAATTTATATCACTTAAATTTAAGGCGATTTTCCAAGAAAAATTTCTTTAGGAGGGGAACACAGGAATATAAAAGCCACTTTTCCACGTGACCTAACAAATTTTCAAACATATTTATTTTTATTATTTGTTGAATTTATTTAAACATTTAACGAGCTACATAAAAAATCATAGTTTAATTTAAGCAATTACCATAATTAATAAAAAAACACACACATACACAAACACATTTCAGTTCTTTTTACCACTATCTTTCCCTTTAGTGACATACTGAAAGTGACATACTCCCATGAACCCCAAGGCTTTAAACCCAGAGGCTGTGGATATAGCTATTCATCTATCCTCTGAACTCCACCCTCTTGTGCTTATCGATAGATCTGACGGAACAGCATTCCAAAATACGATTTCCTGAAAGTAGAAGTTCGATTAATCGAAGAGTAGTGAGTTAGTGTTAGTCAATAGTCAATAGGGATAGTCCATTTTTTATTGCAATTGATTTATTGCTAAGCAGGCATTCTATCTTTGAATAAAACGCTGTTAACAAAAACCCTCAACCCATTTTCACAGAGATTCGTAAGACAGGCTATCGTTCTCTCAAATCACTTGAAAACCAAACAAATTCGAATCTTTTCCATTTTACAACTGTTTTGTCTACTTTTTCCATATAGATTACACTAAAACTATTGTTAATAGATCAGCAGGATTTTAACTAACACGGAGTGAAGCACTTGGTAAATATTTCCATGTCTGATGTATGGTATGTACAACAGCACATATTTTGTGTTCCAAGCCTGATTAAGATGGTGACATTAACTTAAGCTAACTAGCCTGGTTGGCTGACATTTCCAGCCTGAATAGGTTAATTTGCATACAAGCACCATTATATCTTGCTTGGAGGGAAGTAGGGTAATCAAGTTTTTAATAAAACTTTGGTTACATCGGGGGAGGGACATAATTTAAAACTTTTTCCTTCAAAAGCATAGTTCCACTTTAAACTTTAGATATGTTAATATAAAACGAATATAATAACCACAAATTTATCATTCATTTTATTATTCAGAGTTGGAGATATAAAATAACACGTTTAACAAAATAAGTATTTTGCAATAATTGATGTATACGCTATGTAAAAAGAGGTGTATTTAGTTTGACTATCCTTGGAAACGGATAGTAAAGTGCAATGATCAATTTCAGGGCGTTTGATCATTTAACAAGATGCCTGGACGTTAACCCCGTGCGGTTTCCGGGTTAGAATTGTGCCGCAGCCTCCCCTGCTTGTCGTAAGAGCCGACTAATAGGGGGTGAGAGATCCTTTTCTTCATGCTCTTACCTTTTAGAGGGTCAAGTTTCCTTCTTATCTCTGGCTTGATCCTCGCACACCTTTTACCTGTCCTGTTTTGTCTGGTTATTTCTTGCCCAATTGGGTGTATTTCATTTCTTCTTTCCCTCTATAAATCAGGTCCACCCTATTCAACTTTTCACATTCCGTTTCATTCGCTATAGTCCTAGTTATTTTTTTTTATCACTCTGGTCTGCTTATCGGCGTGGCTCCGTATCCTTCATCCACCATTTCTTTGGACTTCCAAACCGATCAGAGGGTACCGTTTAAAAACTGGGGTTTTTTCTTGCACTTCCCAGGCCGCCAGATAGTACAGGGGCACGGGTCAGCCTAGCCTGCATGACCTTGCTGCCCTATCATCTGGCGAATAATCTCCTTGGCCGTAGTAGTGCCCGTTGGCAACCGAATAGGGCCCTGCTGCGGTCTTGGGGGGGGGCTCTACTGAGGCCACTGCTCGGGGGGACTGCCGCTGTTTTTGGAGGCGGTCGGATATAGACTCAGTTGCGCTAGATTGTCGTCCAGTGTAACTTCACCTTTGGGTTCTGATATGGGGGGTTTGCCTAGTCTTGGGGGCCAATCCAGACAAACATGGACAGTCATCAAGAAAGAAAGATACAAAAGGTGCAAGAAGCCAAAAGGGGTTCCCTCACCCCCAAAACGGAAAAGAGCAGGGTGGAGGAAGAGCTTGCCTTCTTCAACCGCTCTTCAAGAACTCCGAGTCGCCCCCTCAAACATCTGAGGTGAGCGGCAGGAAAGTTGAGCTGAGGACGGTGTCGTTGATGGTCAAACCATCTCCCCACCACCCGCAACTTTTAAGTTTACTGGGAGCAACCCGGAGGACCAGTTCACAGCCCTGGAGAATCCTTCACATCCCGAGGATGTGGAGACGGAACTCCTGAAGGGTATGTCGGACCTTGTGGAGTCAATGTTACAGACCCTCAAGGTCCAATGAAACGTAAACTCTGGAATAAAAGAGGGCCTCCCCAAATTAAAGGACCAGCTCCAACAGATGATGGATCTGGTTCTAAGAAGGCTGAACCAGAGAGCTGGCACTTCTGAAAAGAAGTTACCTGGCCGTAAGCGAGCTCGGAGGGCGTCCTGTCCAAGCCCTGAGGATAAGAGCCCTAGCGACCAGAGGCCAACAATTAGCACGATGGAGAGGGCGACGCAGGTCTCTCCAAGAGGACTGACCAGGCCCCAGGATGCCTCTGAGAGGGAATTACCTCCTGATTCCATGCCATCTGATGGCGGGGAGTGGAGGAGGAAACGACTCTCTCAGAAGGAGAGGCGGCAGATGAGGCAAGCGGAGGCAGTCTGTAAAGAAAAAAGCGGTAGTAGCTCCTCCAAAAGCTCTTCTGCACACTCCGGTAAGGGAGTCGCAAAGTGCGAAACCTTCATCAGCGCGCAAGAGACCCAGGCCAAGAAAACACAGGTCAGAGGCAATTCTGATCAAGCCCTTAAGGGGACGATCTTTTGCTGAAGTCCTGGGAGACCTAAAGACAAAAGCCAAGCCGGAGGATACGGCGACCGTGGTAAAAGTCTATCAGACGGACTCAGAACGGAGATGTTCCACTGGAACTGGGAAATTCTGCAGACAAGGCCAATTTCTGCTGCCTCTCTGAAGGCAGCCCTGGGAGAGAAGGGAGCGATCCGGGAGTTGGACCCGAAATCCTCGATTGAAATCCGGGACCTCGACGGGCTCTCCACGGAAGAGGAGGTGATCCAATCTATCGTGAACACTATTCCCGAAGTTAAAGGAAATGAAGCGGGCCTTAAGGTTTGGTTGACAAAACCAAACCGGAGCCAGCAGCGAATGGCGGTTGTCGAATTAAGTGACAAGCTCGCCAATAAGCTGCTGAGCCTCCAGCACCTGAAGGTCGGTTAGGTAAACTGCCGGCTCAGGCGGAGGGTGGTTGTCTCGAGGTGCTTCCGCTGCCTCGGGTACGGTCATTCCTCCAGAAACTGCAAGGGGCCCGACCGGAGTAAAAACTGTCTTCGGTTGTGGCGGAAACGACAACAAGAGGAAGGATTGTGATAAGTCCTGCTGCTTCCAGTATTGTCAAAGCTGCACTTGAAGAGGCAAAGAAGGAAGTCTCGTAGATGCGACTACTTCAGTGCAAACTCCAGAGATCCAGGTTAGTGCTGAGGCGTTGGTAACATCTACGATGGGATTGATTGCCTCGGCTTGCGACCAGTCAATGCCACGCAGGAAACGCCGGCACGTTAGGCAACCTGTTTATTGGTGGACAGCAGAGATTGCTCAGCTACGAAACACCTGCCTGAGGGCAAGACGAGTCGCCACTAGAGCGAGAATACCCGCAGACAGAGTTAGCAAGATGGAGGCTTACAAGGCTGCTAAGAAAACCCTTCGCCGGGCCATCAACCGGAGCAAAGCTGAGAGCTGGAGGAGACTGAGAGATGATGTCGATTCCGATCCTTGGGGTCTGGGTTACAAGATTGTAACTAAGAGACTCTGCGCCCGCACTCCACCTTCCGTTATGGAGGGCGCCACCATGGAAAGGATCGTCACATCTCTGTTTCCGAACCACCCGCTACGCTCACAAGTCGCTTTTGGACGGGTAGAGGACTTTCCTCTCTTCAGCAACGAGGAGTTGGAAATGGCCGTTAGCTCCCTGAAGAGCTACAAAGCTCCCGGCCCCGATGGAATTCCTAGTGAGGCCCTCAAAAAAGTATTCCACATCAATCCCCGACTCCTGCTGAATATGTATAACGCCTGCCTGACCAATGGGATTTTTCCTTCTCCTTGGAAAATTGCCAGGCTAGTACTGATCAGCAAGGGGAAAGGTGATCCCGATATGCCGTCGTCCTACAGGCCTCTTTGTATGTTGGACACGGCAGGTAAACTTTTCGAGAAGTTGATTCGAGCCCGACTGACTCTCGCCATTGTAGCTGCCGGTGACTTGTCCCCGCGCGTTCAGTACGGCTTCAGGAAGGGACGATCAACGATCGATGCAATCGGAGAGGTGCAGCAAGCGGTGAACACAGCCGAGAGCTATAACCGTTTCTCTCGCAGAGTAGTGCTTCTTGTTACGCTTGATGTCAAGAACGCCTTTAACTCGGCGAGATGGGTTGATATGCTGGACGAGTTGCATAACACCTTCCGCATCCCGGCATATCTGCGGAGGCTGATAGAAGACTGATAGAGATGCAGAACTCTCATATACGAGACGAAAGACGGACCGCGCACGGTGGATGTCACTTCTGGTGCCGCACAAGGTTCCATCTTATGCCCGGATCTCTGGAACGTCGCTTATGACAGCCTCCTTAGGTCCGAGATGCCGGAGGAAACGGTTTTAGTTGGGTACGCCGATGACGTCGCAGCCCTAATTGCTGCACGCAACGTGGAAATGGCACAGCTTAAACTGAACCAGGTCATGCGAGTCGTTAACAGATGGATGGAAAATCACGGCCTGTCGCTCGCTTTGAGCAAAACAGAGATCGTGATTTTGACTAAGAAACGAATCGACACCGTCGTCCCATTAAGAGTGGGAGATGTAATGGTCCAGACCACGCGAGCCGCAAAATACCTTGGCGTCTTGGTGGACAATAAGCTGACTTGGAGGGACCAGATTTTCCGTACAGCGGACAAGGCCTCTAAGATGGTAACTCATCTTAGCAGGCTCATGGCCAACGTCGGCGGTCCCAAGTCCAGCAGGAGAAGACTGTTAATGTCTACAGTCCAGTCCGTGCTCCTTTACGGGGCTGAGGTGTGGGCAGACGCACTAAATATTGAATTTTATCGGATACGGATCGCCCGGGTACAGCGTAAAAGCGGCGCTCCGGGTGTGTTCCGCCTACCGTACAGTGTCTGAGCCTGCCATCCTGGTTATTGCTGGAGTCATCAGGGAGGGGAGAGGAAAAACTTTTGGCAGAGGAGAGGAAGGCAATTTATCAGCGACAAGGCGAAATCGGCCAGGACACTGCAAGGACTGAGGAGCGCTCTCGTACGTACCAGCAATGGCAAAACAGCTGGCAACAAGACGCCCGCGGACGTTGGAATGCCAGACTTATCAAACAAATCCAACCGTGGGTAGAACGGCGGCATGGCGAGGTGGATTACTACCTCACAATGTTTTTGAGTAGTCACGGCTACTTCCGGTCGTACCTACACCGAATGGGCAAGGCCGTTTCGCCGGATTGTATTTATTGCTCATGCGTTCCCGACGACGCGGAACACACTTTCTTCCGCTGCCCGCGTTGGGAAAGGCCCCGCCTTGAAGTGACTCAAACTTTTGGTATAATTTCGGTGGACACGGTCTGTGACCGGATGTTGGAGGGCGAGGACTACTGGTGCTGCTGGTCCAGCTTTGCGCAGGGTATACTCCGCGCCAAAAAAAAGAATGATCTGTACCGAAACGCGGGACAGATCCAAGATCCGAATGGCTAGATAGGCGCGTGCTCTCTGGGCGTAAGCCAAAATTAGGCCTAGCCCGAAGCGATAAGCGGTTTCCAGGCTAGAAATCCTAAGAGTAGAGGAGATTTTTAGTGGGTATTCTACGTAAGTAGGAGTCCCACACTACAGGCTGGCCACCTGTGTGCGCAAAAAACATTAAAAAAAAACTTTTAAAACCAAACAAATTCGAAATATTTTCCATTTTACAACTGTATTGTCTACTTTTTACATATAGATTACACTAAAACTATTGTTAATAGATCAGCAGGATTTTAACTAACACGGAGTGAAGCACTTGGTAAATATTTCCATGTCTGATGTATGGTATGTACAACAGCATATATTTTGTGTTCCAAGCCTGATTAAGATGGTGACATTAACTTAAGCTAACTAGCCTGGTTGGCTGACATTTCCAGCCTGAATAGGTTAATTTGCATACAAGCACCATTATATCTTGCTTGGAGGGAAGTAGGGTAATCAAGTTTTTAATAAAACTTGGGTTACATCGGGGGAGGGACATAATTTAAAACTTTTTCCTTAAAAACCATAGTTCCATTTTAAATTTTATATATGTTAATATATAACGAGTTTAATAACAAAAATGCAATTATTTATTAATCATTTATTCAATTATTCAGAGTTGGAGATATAAAATAACACGTTTAACAAAATATGTCTTAATAACTAATAAAATTATATCGAATAAGGCTACCTATTATTTAAGGAAATTTAAATGATATAAATGCAGATTTATTAGCTTAACAGACATAAACCTTCTTGGGACCTTCGGTTATTCTTAAGGTTACTTGTGATAGTATTTATCTCTTGTATTTTCCTTGTTATTTATTTCGCTATAAGTAGTATAAATATTATTCTGATTTTGTAGGAATTGGCTCAAGTTATTCATTGCTTCAGGATTAAACCTTACAAATGTGATGTTTGTTGTAGTATTAGTAGACGAAGAACATCTCCTGAAAGGCCATTAATTATATTGCCATAGTCACATTTCATAGGCGCTCTTTGTTCTTCCTTGGATGTCACAATCAGGTGTGTGGTAGATTAATAACCACTGTTTAACGATTTATTTATACTTAAGTATTATATGTAAGGTTAATTTAATGTAGCATATTTGTCTATATATAAAATGGTGACAAACTTTTGAGATCATGTTTTACAATCACATTGTCTAAAGTTAATAATAAACTTCAATAAAGTATAATTGTATTTATTAAACAGAAATAAAGTAGTTAAAAGTTAACTGAAGGTATTAAAAGAAAAAAATTATCGTGGAAATGTTGCAGTTGACAGCTTATAATATGTTAACAAAAAGTTTGTTGTTTAAAATATTTGTCTCAATAAAAACAAACCACTTTGCAATGTCCGTAAGTATATTTAATTGCAACACAAAGCTATCCTCGCGATACGGTTATCTCATTTATCTCAGCACTGACAAGTTTCTAAAGACCCTCGCCTTGTTAACGCATATTTTTGAAACCAGTTCACAAGTTTAAAAACTCGGGGCAGAAAAGGGCATGTTGAAATTGAATTAAATCTATTCATAGACAACCATAAATAGACTTTGATTGAGAAACTTTATTTAAAATGAATTAAAATTTGCAATAATTTATGTATACACTATGAAAAAAGATGTTTATTTTGTTTAAAAATCCTTGGAAACGGATAGTAAAGTGCAATGATCTATTTAGGCGCGTTTGATGATTTAACAGTATACTTCGAAGTAAACGCGTTTAAATTAGTATGCATTACCTAGGCCATTTCTATAGTAACTGGTATAATATAATTAGCAGTAAAATTAGACAAGTTAGAAGCTTTAATAAGTGTGAGCAATTTGAACTAGATATCTCTCTCTCTCTCCCTCTCTCCAGAATTTTCAATTTTTCGTATCCGAAAATATTAATTACTACATTGTGTAAGTGTGAGAACCTATGTCAAGGTGGTGTGTTTATTGAAGATAAGTATACATTCTCATTTTGTCAGTTTTAATATCAAGGAACTATTTACTCTATTCTTTATTCATGGGTTTGTATTGATTGAATATCAGGAAGCATATTGCCTTATTAATTTCGCTTCTACAATGAAAGTTAACAAGTTCTTGTTTGACTTGTATCTAACTGGATGGATTTCCAATAATGAGACTCCCTTGAACTTTCGTTTGTTCTATGTTCCAAAGTGTTTTAATGAAATATTTGTTTACTTATTAGTTCACTAATTTCCTATCTCTATTGGCTTAGTTACTTTTATCGTTCTTTATTTAATTTAAGTTTAAATAGATAGAAACGGTTTGTTTTAGCAGAATCCGATCTCAGATTATTTGCCCTACGGATTTTTCATTCTGTTACACATTTTCATGATTACGAGATCAAACTTATACGGGCACTCATGCAACACAATCTTCACAAATTAATATAATAGTATAACTCCAGCGCTTTAACATTATATAGAAAACTGTGTTTAGAATGTTTCTCATATCGTCTACTTTTCAGCTCACAAAGCTTCTACCGTATCATATACTGTGGCAGGTAGACAGTTGCAGCTGTCAGAAAGCTATATCAAACATCTGTACTTATATCATCCCGTCATTCTACACATTGGTAAGTGTTATTAAAAATATGTTTTCTATCCGCACGATATCTCAAGAACTAACGGACGTGCATGATTGAAATGTGGCGTGAAGTTCAAGCAATTTAACAATGAAGCAATATCAAGTTCAATGACGATTACGCATTAGGATTTGTTTGAACATCGTTAAACATTTTACATTTGTACTATGGATGATCATGAAGGTAACGATGAAAACGGGTGGAAAATAAATGAGTTCAACATTTTATCATGAGACATGGATTTTGCATGTAGTCCCAGCGAGTCTGTTACACAACATGCTGTGTAACGTACTTCTACATTATCAAAAAACAGTTTGGAGAGATAAAAATCGGTATTGTTCATTCTATACAATACAGAATACTACACAGATCATGTACGCCCTATCCATCTTTTATAAGTCTTGGAACACTTTATGTTTGGTATCTTTATACGTGTACGAAAAGTTATAAATAACAACTAATTATGAATTAAATATATGTAATTTAAAATATTGATAATTTATTATCTATGAAATATTCCTTCTAAAAATGAATATAAGAGTTTGATTGATGTGCATATTTTACATTAAGTCCATCACAGTCGAACAGTTCAGTTTCCTGCAAATAAACTTAATAACTTAACCAGAAGATGTAAAAGACCGAAATTCCCTTGTGCAAACATTCAAATGTTATATCATTTGAAAAATCATATCGCTCCAAAATGTTTTATTTTTAGTATGTTCAGGTCAGTGTAAATAATTGGTTTGACTTCTCTTATAAAGATCTTTAGAGAAAACAACAATACAGCCTGTGGCAACCAGGTCAGTTCACAGTCCCAGGAATAACTGTTATTGCTTGCGGTGAATATCCGAGTCCCAGTACGGAACAACCAGGTCCGTTCACCGCACTTTACCCATCCCATAACTGATGTTGCTACGGCGAATATCCGAGTCTCGGTACTGGTCAACCAGGCCTATCCAGTACACATCACCGTTCCTATAACTTCTATTGCTACTGGTTAATATCCGAGTACCGGTATTGATCAAGCAGGTCTGTCCACCGCACATCACCGTTTCCAAAACTGCAATTGCTACCGGTGAATATCAGAGTCTCGGTACTGGTCAACCAGGTCTATCCAGTACACATCACCGTTCCTATAACTTCTATTGCTACCGGTGAATATTTTAGTACCGGTACTGATCAACCAGGTCTGTCCACCTCACATCACCGTTCCCAAAACTGCAATTGCCACCGGTTAATATCCGAGTACCGGTACTGGCCAACAAGGTCTGTCCACCGCACATCACCGTCAATATAAATGCAATTGCCACCGGTTAATATCTGAGTACCGGTACTGGTCAACCAGGTTTGTCCACCGCACATCACCGTTCCTATAACTGCTATTGCTACCGGTGAATATTTTAGTACCGGTACTGGAACCAGGTCAGTTCACAATCCCAGGAATAACTGTTATTACTTTCGGCGAATATCCGAGTACCGGTACTGGTCAACCAGGTTTGTCCATCGCACATCACCGTTTCAAAAACTGTTATTACTACCGGCGAATATCCGAGTACCGGTACTGGTCAATCAGATCTGTCCACTACACATCACCGTTCCTATAACTGCAATTGCCACCGGTTAATATCCGAGTACCGGTACTGGCCAACAAGGTCTGTCCACCGCACATCACCGTCAGTATAAATGCAATTGCCTCCGGTTAATATCTGAGTACCGGTACTGGTCAACCAGGTTTGTCCACCGCACATCACCGTTCCTATAACTGCTATTGCTACCGGTGAATATTTTAGTACCGGTACTGCAACCAGGTCAGTTCACAATCCCAGGAATAACTGTTATTACTTTCGACGAATATTCGAGTACCGATACTGGTCAACCAGGTTTGTCCATCGCACATCACCGTTTCCAAAACTGTTATTGCTACCGGCGAATATCCAAATACCGGTACTGGTCAACAAGGTTTGTCCATCGCGCATCACCGTTCCAAAAACTGTTATTGCTACCAGCGAATATCTGAGTACCGGTACTGGTCAACCAGGTCTGTCCACCGCACATCACCGTTCCCAAAACTGCAATTGCTACCGGTGAATATCGGAGTCTCGGTACTGGTCAACCAGGTCCATCCAGTATACATCACCGTTCCTATAACTTCTATTGCTACCGGTTAATATCCGAGTACCGCGTACTGAACAACCAGGTCTGTCCACCGCACATCACCGTTCCAAAAACTGCAATTGCTACCGGTGAATATCAGAGTCTCGGTACTGGTCAACCAGGTCTATCCAGTACACATCACAGTTCCTATAACTTCTATTGCTACCGGTTAATATTCAAATACCGCGTACTGATCAACTAGGTCTGTCCACCGCACATCACCGTTACCAAAACTGCAATTGCTACCGGCGAATATCCAAATACCGGTACTGGTCAACCAGGTTTGTCCATCGCGCATCACCGTTCCAAAAACTGTTATTTCTACCAGCGAATATCTGAGTACCGGTACTGGTCAACCAGGTCTATCCAGTATACATCACCGTTCCTATAACTTCTATTGCTACCGGTTAATATCCGAGTACCGCGTACTGATCAACTAGGTCTGTCCACCGCACATCACCGTTCCCAAAACTGCAATTGCTACCGGCGAATATCCGAGTACCGGTACTGGTCAATCAGATCTGTCCACTACACATCACCGTCAATATAAATGCAATTGCCACCGATTAATATCTGAGTACCGGTACTGGTCAACCAGGTTTGTTCACCGCACATCACCGTTCCTATAACTGCTATTGCTACCGGTGAATATCGGAGTCTTGGTACTGGTCAACCAGGTTTGTCCACCGCACATCACCGTTCCTATAACTGTTATTGCTACCGGCGAATATCCGAGTACCGGTACTGGTCAACCAGGTGTGTCCACCGCACATCACCGTTCCCAAAACTGTTTATTCTTACCGGCGAATATGCGAGTCCCAGTATGGTTCATTACGTGTCGGTTTGGTTTATATGGAAGAAATTTTCTGTTGTCGTTACAGACATATGTCTTAGAATACCTAATTATAGAATGACTGCATGTAATGTAAACTTTTCACATACGTTTTATTTATTTATGAATTCGTGAAGCTCTACGTTATAAAAGTTAATTACATTACTTTAGGCTAGTCTATTAATCGAGCATCTGCTTGAGACGGTACAAACATTGCGAAACTTTACAACACAAAACAAATCAAATTTTTAACATTTATAATAATCATAAACACTTACATGTAGACATCACGATTTAACCCTAGAAACGTCTAATGGCCCAATTAGTGTTGATGTGTTAACCACGAAAGCTAAATCGACACCAAAAGTATTAATTTATATTTTATCGATTAAAGCATCATTACCATATCTTCAAATTACCGATCGATATATAGCCTCTGATATTTTTCTATTTAGTGGCCTTTGATTTTCATAAATCCTCTTTCTAGTTGACAATTTTAGTGATTTTCCCTGAAAAGATTTTTTTGTTAACTTCTGGGCAGTTGACATTGTTATTTTTAAATAATTATTTTATTATTTTGTTTAAAAGCTTTTTTTATTGAATTGGTGCAGTTTGGTCATACGCTGTTAATTATAAAACTTCATAATTCACGATTCCTGTGGATAAAGAGTAAGAAGTTGTAAGAAGTATGTTAGTTTTTACAGCAAACTTATTTTGTTATCTTTATTCTTTGATTTTAAACGAAACAGGTTACATGGTACTCGAACTGAGCAACTACTTGTTTTATTCAATATTTAACTAAGTTAAATTAGCCTATTACCATTTATATACATTTAATGTGAAAAATAAAAGTCGTTTGAGAGGTATTTGGTCTTTCGTTTACATGTTTATTTGGTTATTTAAACCTATATGTGATAGCAACATCCAAATACAAAAATAATTCAATCGTGAAAAGTAAGGGCTCTGTACTCTGTAGTGTAGTGGTAGCGCACTCACCCGGCAAGTGGGATATACGAGTTTGAGTCTCGGCGGAGCAAGTACTTTTTGTGATTCAATATGTATTTAAAATAAATTTGACTAATACCATGTTTACAAGTTTTAAAAATGTTATACATATGGCGAAGGGTCTATTACTTCGATTCTCAAGATTACGAATTGTGCAATACATTTTTAACTTAAGGTTCTGTTGAGCTCATGTATTTCGATTAGGGATATGATCTATTCTATCGGTCGGTCGAAAATCACATAACCTGATGTGTGGGAGGCTGGTTGCTGTGGAGAGAGAGATATATATATAGGTGTGATATGAGAAACACCCAATATGTGCTGACCAGACCGCCTAGCTCCGGCCCAAGCGCAGTCAAATGGAACCGAGATTGTATATTACAGTATTCATTTTGTTTGTGTGTTTATAAGTTCCACACCATTACGTCACCACTATAAATGATTATGTGATGTATCTATAAACTAGTATTTTGTACTATTCTATGTTAAATCAGGGTTTGTAAACTGTATATACTTTCATAGAATCGAGGTTAGTGTAGTACTAAATTCAAATACTGTAAAAGCTCTTTGGAACTGTATCTATAAATATCGATCCGATTTTCTCTACCATCAAAACATGTTAAGTGATAAACAGAACTGTGTCACTTCACGTCGGTTTATTCTTTGATATTAAACACTGCCACTTATATGATGAAGTTAGGTGAGGAATTTGAGCTGTGTTAGAAGTCGAGTTGCCGATACCAGCTGTTATTCATACGACAAAGTTAACTCCAAAAATTAACATGTAGGATTTAAACTCGCATAACTCAAACAACAAAATTATATTCACAAATTTCTTAGTCTAATAATAAATTAGTTTTTCACACTCCAAATACTTGCCACTTAAAACATTTAATTTGCATAGAACACGATTCTTTACTTCTTTACAATGTGCGTTAATGGAAATATCATTCGTCGCCTCCTAAAATTTGAATTATTACCATAAATATTTTTTTACTAACTACGTGCCTAGACCAAAAAACATACAGACAGACATACCCGCAGTGTTGGCTATAATAAATGATAGTGACTTTAAATAGCTTTTCACCATGCAAATTAGGAAAATACATTAAAAACTGCCTTATTCCCTTATTTAATACTCTGCATAATTGATACTTTCCTATACTATGGAGTATTCTGGAACAGAAGGTTGCATAATCCAGGATACTAATGAGTTATTAGTTTAATTTAATTCAGTTTAGTTTATCATTGAGTTAAAGTTATTCATGAAATAAAGATTTTTGTTCTTACATACTATCACAAAGTCAGCATCCATCATTGCAACTGTCAAAGACATAAATGTGGACATTCTTCAGTAATAGAGTAGTTATTGTTATTCTTTTTGATGTTATTGGTATTACACAGTTTTCTTATACCTATCCTACTCTATGTACGGCCTGAAACATATTATTGCGTTATCGAAGACTTACTCTACACACTTATTTTTCCACTATTTTTTTTAATAGTTAATTAACTCAACTCACTATCGACTTTCTGGCCAGGCTTCCATCGAGGAGTTTACTCCCCGATTACTCCGTCAAATATTGATATCGTTCTTCGGAAAACTTACTGAGAGGTAGAAATGTATACAAGTAAAAGTATCGAAGAACATACTGTAAAAATCAACAACATATTAATAAGAGAGAGAGAGAGAGAGAGAGAGAGAGAGAGAGATGAGAGAGAGAGAGAGAGAGAGAGAGAGAGAGAGAGAGAGAGAGAGAGAGAGAGAGATTCATAATATATCACGACACTGCATAGTCAGAGGAAAGTTTAGAATTAAATAAATGTCCATGATACAAAATTCAATACATTTGAAGTAAAATAAATTTTAAAGTAATAATTTCGTTATTTACAAGCACTAACAAGCTTGAAACGAATAACCCTAATTAGCCTTATAACGAGTACACTATTTTTCCTTTCCAAGTGGAGCAATATATTGGTGTGTGCAGATAGATCCGCTATACACACACACACACGCGCGGATTACTTGAAAAGTTCTGTATTATAAAACTTTTGATCTAAAATCGGTTTAAAGAAGGTAACTTTATATAACTTAAATATTTAGATATAATACTTAATTGCTTACACGATCACTTATGTAGTAAACATTTTCTCAAGGAAAGGTTTTCTTTTTTAATTAACGTTTACTTGATTCACAATATTATAATCGAAGTCAATTTTACTTATACAATTAAAATTCTAATGTAATTTAAATTAAACGTAATTTCCTTTATTGTAAGCGAAGCTAAATAAAATTTCAATACAAATTTTCAAAACATTTTTCATACAGCGTTTGTTACACTAAATTTTACTGCTGGTACAGTGTGTCAGGTTTTATTGGACCTCCAATTTTAAATTAAGCATCGTGTAAAATGTCAAGTCTCTAGCTCAAATATTCTTGCTGAAATATAAGACGATGTTTGTCTCACTACAGAACTTGTAAATCAAGTTTACGTTTGACATGACCAGAGGAGTTGAGCAAGCCTCAAACAACTCCAGGAACAACTTAAACTTGCCCAGAAACTTGTTATGGAGACATCCTCCTTCCACCCTTGTTAACAATGTCCTTTCTATTCTTACCTTTTTGTGCCTACGAGTATTTTTGTTTCAGTTGCCAACTTGTATTAGGAGCAAAACATTTTTCCATCCATGAATAGAAAGTTAATTTTTTACATGGACTCCCTTGGTGGTACAGTAGAAAGAATACCATTGCAATACCATTTAAACTCATATGCTTGGTTGAAAACCTTGAAAATGCTTTTGGTTTTTTCGTGCTGAAAAACCTGTGTGAATTTCAGCTTTCTAGTTTAAAAGTTTAAAAAATAAAAATACATTATTTTCAATACTAATTCAATACGTTTGGTATATGTGAAAACACTTATTTTTGCTATTTAAGGAACGTGTGTGTCAATTTCACGTTTCTAGACCATCTGAAGTGGGTTGTTAAACCTCTTCGGGTACTTTATTTATAAAAGATGTTTGGTATGTGTCTTGATAGCATAAGACACGTATGTTTTTGGATATTGGATGTCATTTCTCTTGGACATTGGGAAGTTTAAACTTGAAATATAATCTTTCTAGGGGGTTTTAACCCCATTTCAACCTTTATGGATGTTAGGTCTTTATGAGAGTGCGTGAGTTAAATTTCAACTTATTGGGATTTCGGGAAGTTGCAGAATTGGTGAAGTGACTGAGTAAGAGAGTACGTCGTTTCTTTGCCTTTTATTTATAGAGATGTTTGTCGAACATCTTTGTTTTATACTATTGGGAAAAATCATTAATTTTTCACCATAACGATAAAAATTTGTCTCAAGTTTATAATGCAGACAATAGAAGAGATTGGAGAATCGGCGGAGAGATTGACAAAGTATTTCAATGAAATTCAAGAGGACATTTATCAGATGTTGCCTTGTAATACGACGCTACGTCATCATTTATTCATTCCGAAGATCGCTGCGATTTGCAAGTATATTTTTTATTTTAGAAGCGCTTCTTACCTCTTAAAAATTAAATTATTGTTCTAAATTTTCCACTTGTAATTAAATTTAATTTAGTTTTTCATTTCAACACGGTCACAAATGAGAATTCTATGGTTAGATAGAACACTCATACTTATAGTTCATATTTTTTATTTTTTTAAATACAATTTTTCCAAAAGTTTGGAATGTAGTGTTTTGATATTTGTGTATTGTATATCCTATTAACAACAATTTCAAAAACTAAAATAATTATATTTAAAATTAAGGTCATAGGTGTACAACAGCAGATCAAAAATTATAATATTTAATAAACTATAATCACTAAATGAATGAATTATTTAATCGGTGTTATAATAATTATATTAGAAGTACCTTTGAACACTAAAAATTACAAATACAAATTTAAGTAGATACTAGATAGAATGCCATTGTTTTCCTTTAAATTCAAATTTTTTATAATTATATCGTATATATTACAATACTACAGCAAGACAGTAAATGTATACTGTAATGCTGTAGTTTTAGTAACAAGTCTGTCTAGTGGGTGTTAAACTTTTCACTTCTGGATGAGCGTCTGTCTGTCTATCTTTTAACAAGACATCTCTAGTATAAAATGAGTTATAGACCTGAAGTTTTCTAACAAACTTCAGCGAAACCTGTTACGGGATATATAGCACATGCTCTTACATTGTAGGTGTGGGAAATAGAATTTAAAAATAAAATAGGATAAATAATCATATTGTCCCTGTTTGGAAGCTTGTAAAAGTCCATGTATAAAAAATTGAAATATCTAAATTAAAATATGAGGTCTGGTAAGAATTTTACTCTTGTAATTTATCGTGTGTAAATATGTAAGTCGTTTTATAAAAATCATGTTAGTTTTTTACATGTTTATTCGTAGACGTTAGTAGTAATTATGATGTTCAGTGTTCCTAATTATTTCGTAGACTTAGAGGAATCGTGAGAACAATTATTTTAAATAAGTATTTTAAATTTAAAATTATATATTTATTTTGTAAAATCAAAAACGCATAACTTTTTCTTGTTTCCTTGTAATAAATATTCTATTATCAGGGATATTTTTAAAATAATTAAAATACTTATATTGATTTATTTACACGCTGAATATTTCTCTGATAACTTTAAAACATTAACACTATCAGTTTTTTCAGGTTTTCGATAAGTTATTTTGTCTAACAATGTACCATAAACAAAAGCTTGCCACAATAAAGAATATAACAATGGTCTATTTTGCATCAACAATGGACTATGTAATCAAACCTTGACCCCATTGCTGAACAATATCGCTTACTATTATCCAGAATGATGATGAATTAATAAATCATAGTTTAGATAAATCTGTTTTGTAACTAAAATAAATGCATTAATGTGTAAAGTAATTAATCTGTATTTATATACAATTGTGGAAAATAAATTATTCCTCAAAGGTCTAATTTAATCTCCGTTATACATCGTCGAACTCTATTTGAAAAGCTAACCAGTTATTTAATTTTACTTGAATTATTTAATTTATGAATATATTATGAAAAGGGATTTTTATAATTTTTTTATGGTATTGGTTTTTCTAGAAAATTGAAAACTTTTGTTTAAAAAACGATCTGTAACTGGCTTAAAAATATTGTATGTTATATGAAAACCCGATATTATTCATAAAATTTTAAAAACAAGCAGTTTAATAAATTAGTTCTTAACTATGAGCTACTCGCTGCGGCAATTCCCTAGAAAATGTGTCGGCAGAATCGGCGATATTGAGGAACTTCACACGGCATAGCTTATGGGTTCTAAAACAGTAAGGCAACTCAAACAGGATGCACAATCTGACCGAATTCGTCTAGAAAACGAATTGGGAAATCGTGCAGATCGAACTAGAGTTTGTCCACACGACAGTTAGAACGTGTGCAAGAGAAATATAGTTTGTAATCTGAGGTCCGAACGCGAAACTTTTAAAATCTGTGAGCGAGTGTCACTTATCACTGGCAATTTAACTTTGCGTGTAACTGGAGAAACTTTAATTATTTTTCACCAATCGAGATTTATTCAGTTTATAAAAATATGTCAAGTGTTTTATAAAGAACATAGGTTGTAATATTTTGACAGGGTATAAATAAATATTATTAATTCAAAGAGTTTATAACCAAGAATTTTCATCGGTTCTTAAAAATATTTTAGTATTAATGTATCTATGGAATTCTCAGTAGACAATGGCAATCGACATTTACATGAAATGCAATACTGCATCATTTCTATGACAGTTAGTACAGCAACTGTGGATTAATAAGATTACGTACAGTCAGTGCACACTTTCATCCGTCAGACACGTTTGACTTTGTTTGTACAAACATCCGTTCTCTCTATAACACGATCAAAAATTGCTCAGTGAATGTAAAAAATTAGTCTAATACACAGAATCGAATTTTGGGGAGGTTGTTCAAGAACTAATATCTTAAAACATTTTAAGTGTCAAAATCATTCAAAACCTTGGACTGCTGAGACTCTCTTAACATTATATTATTGAATTTTATTTGTACTCCTCTTTAATAAAAATTCTTTTTTAGTTACGGGCAACAAGAGGCTAGGACAACTCGGGATGTTTTTGTCCTTCCGGGCAGATTTCAAGTGCTTTGATGGCTTGAGCTAAGGAGCTACTGAACTAGGACGACACCATAAATAAGGAGAATCTAAAATTAGCGTGTTTTAAGAAAAAAAAACTTTAAATTCTATACATGCACCAAATTTTTTACAATTTTCGGTAGATAAGTAAATCAGTGAACTAACTTCTTTACAACCCTTACATTACAGAGATATTTAAAAAAAATATACGTGAATATCCAAAAATACTTTATATTTCCGATCTTAATAGTTATAATGTCTTCATTGATTTATAATAACCTACTACGTAAGTAAAAGTTTCTTAAATCCAATAAACGAAAAGTTATCACCATTTATCTTTAGCTATATTTCACAGCATATATATCTACACAAAAATAACGCGAGTAGGTCAATCTCTGTAAAATCCTCGACTCCAATAAAATTTACTTGAATTCACATACAAAAGCTTTTATGGGGTGTAAGAAGAATGAAATAACACAGTAGATGATGGGATGAAGTATATCACATTGTATACTTATGGGAACAATCAGTTTGCTGTAGGTTGTCGCTTTTTTGACTTCACTTGTAAACAGAGATACAAAATAAATAATTTGGAATTCCTAATTAGCTTAAAATATTTTAGACTTTTAAATTATTGAACTAAGTTTGCCATTTTTATATTAATTAAACTAAGTTTTTCAATGAGTCTAATACGAAACTTTCTCCTAATGTAAATTTTAAACGCCTAATTCCAACTTTGAGTTTCGTTACAGATGGCGGTTTAGTCACCAAAATAACGACATCTGCCTAAATTTGAGTTAAAACTGAAGCCGTGTATGAAAATTTCCAACACTAATTAGTAAGCTAATTGACATTTTATACCTTATTCAAAATAATGACAAAATTATTTTCTGTATACTTTTTGTAACTTTGACTATGTAAACGACTATTAGATGTTACCGAATAATCTGGCCTTTATAATTTAAGTGCTTGTGCATCTTCCTACTGCTGTTTTAAGTAGGAGGAGGTTACCTCATCCGAACCAAAGTCCGCATCTAACTGGCCTGCTTATTATGCCTTATCACTCGAATACATTACTGGATTTTAAATATATTGTCTCTCATCCATGTTTATTTAATTATCTTTATATATTAGTTTTTTATTCTTAACTATATAGTAAGTTTTAGATTTTTAAAACAAAGATTTTAAGACAAATAGTAATGATCAACGACAATTTAGCCTAAAGAATCTTATAAATAAAAATAAATCACAAAATGTGTTACTACGCACCAATTTCGAAAACGGACACTATTTACGCTATCATTCTTCTATTAGCTCATTCTTTTTGTAAAAAATCCTTTCGATGTAAGGATGATTTATATAAAACATTTTGCCTTGAATGTTTTAGAATTTGAAAAAATGGTACTATATAGGTTTTAGATCAAAATATAATTGACAATCAGCTGTTTAAACTATCAGTTTTATTTACATTTAGGTATACAACAGTGTTTGATCAGTAGTGATGCAGATAACAGAGTAAAATTTAACTTTTACTCCAGATTGCGCAGTGACGAAATAAAAACATTGAATGCATTGAATACTATTTAAACTCTGTTACATAACAGTGAACAAAGCTATGAATGTTTTCACATAAGGTTCTGAAAACTGGTTGGCTATCTTAACATTGTGATGATGTATTTTTACACTGGAATAAACTAACCATATGAAATCTTATACCATCGTGTACTCTGATCTGAATAGATATAAGTAGTAAGTGTACATTTCAAATAAATGGTTTTAGTCATCATTGAAAATGAGAAAGAAAATAAGACTTCCTGGTACAAATGATCTGAAAATAACCAACTTGAGTTTTCTAAGTTGGATAAACTATTAGTTGCAATTTGGAAACTCTATATAGACTATATTATATTCATTATCAATAACTATAGCACAATTTAGGTTATTACTGTAAGCACACAGTTATAACTAATTTGAAGGAAGTACTTGGAAAACATTTCAAACTGCCTACAAATCCAAAACTCAGGAAGCAAATCTGAAGCTGAATCTTGAAGAATGAATAATCTATACCAGCAGGCTTCGCAAAATGTCTATTCTTCAAAGTCTACAGCGCATTTAATTCTCTAGATGTTCTGCCTATAGACAGATAGACAGACAGACAGACAGACAGAAGAGAAATTATCTTCTGAGTGATAGTCTTTAGTAACTCTTAACTAATAACAAATGGGGTTTTTGCGATTATCATCTTAGAATCGTTTGAAAAAGAAGAATAATACCCACATATTTTTTTAAACGTCCCTAAATGTTCATATGTTTTAATAGTGATGTTCCTCATATTAATTTCATATTATGTTAATTGCATACCCATAACTAATTGTGATGATTATATGCTATGCATTAATTTGAATTAATGTTAAAAGATGTTCTAACAAATAAATATTGTTGAACCAGATGTATCAACATGTACTACAATATCACGCATGACCTCTCCTAGTTATAGAATGTTGTACCTACAATGTGTTGTATCGCTGTCCTCCTGGGACTGGGTAATGTTCCTGTACTCTATAAATAATAGACGCTTTACCATGTTCCGTTCACTGCACCAGATAAGGTTACTCTTACCATTTGTGGAGAAATACTTTGTTGTCTAAAACATTTTTGTTAAGTCTTATGCACTATAGAAAGACAACAGATCGCCTCTATTAAGGCATAATATTTTCCTTGTGCGTTTCATTTGTTGTTAGGTCAATAAATTCAAGTTGAAGGGATGGAGGCACATTATCAATATCACACTTGAATGGATTTTGAAACATGTTGATTCTACCACACTCTTTGTCAAAATCTTCAAATCTTTTGTTAAACTGCTGACTCAATTGGCTGACGACCTTAGCAGCAAACTCAGAAGAGAACGGCACACTAGCTTCAGATACAAATTTTTGACATGTTTCAAAGTGGTCTAAATTCTTATTACTTAGCTGCTTCTTAAAGAGTTTTGTTATTAAAGCAACAATTTCCATCACTTCTGATATTTCCAAATTTTTTTCCACACAAAGCCTGCTGATGGATGACACAATGTAGTATGATGGGTTTCTCTCCACTAGTGCCTTCCACTGCTTTGTATACGTTTTCCAGCTACACCTGTTTTGGTACCACTCATATTTTTACCTCCATCTGTAGTCACTCCTTTCAATTTTGTAAAATCAAGTCCGAGACCTAAAATAGTTTCCTTAATTTTAGAAAATATTTCCACACCACTTACAGTAGTTTTCATTGAATGAACTCCAGCCAGTTCTTCGGTAATTTGAAATTCACTATTTACACCTCTTACAAACAGTAGAATCTGAGCTACATCAGAGTTATCCGTGGATTCATCCAAAGCAATTGAAAAACATTCAAACTTTTCACAGGCTAACATTAATTGATTGTAGACGTCTTTGCCGATATCTTCGGTTCGGCGAGTCATGGTGTTACGAGACACACTAATAGAGCCTAGCAAAGAAAGTTTGTCAGAACAAAGCTCTTCAACAGCTTTCAAAATACAACTTGTCACTATTTCACCATCACTAAAAGGTTTACCTTCCTTAGCTAAAATGTGAGCAATTTTGTAGGTTGCTCTTACAACAGACTCATTTTCATCATTATGTTTAGTAAATATATTTCTCTGTGATGACAAAGATGCTTTCATAGCGTCTACTTTTTCTATTCTAAGTTTACCTGAAAGCTGAGCATATTTTACTTTGTCCGTGTTTTGAGTCAAAATGCCTTCTGATGTTGTATTCCTTTAACACCGCTATTGATTCGTTACAAATAAGGCACAATGCACTGTTTCTGTTATTCACAACAAAATATTGCTCACTCCACTTCTCATTAAAAATACGACACTCATTGTCAATCTTCCTCTTTTTGGTACTACTCATTGCGATATAATGTTTTTAAATAATTTGCACTATTATTAAAATTCAACTGCTGCAGTATTCAACACGTAAAGACTGACACCACAAACACTCTTGTCTGCATAGAGACACACGGGCAGTAGCACTAGCACTAGGATTGCAGGGGTGGGGTGGGGAGGTAGTGGAAATAATCCAGTCACGTGGCAAGTGGTGACCTTGAGTTGGTTAGGGGTTACGTCGCCGCACCGCGCGCTGTGCCGTGCTTTTTTAAGCGCGCTTTATTCGCCAGCCGGCAGCCACCACCGTAGTCAGTGAAATCTGTCTGCAACTACTTTACTTATTTCAACACTCATACTCCACCAAATGAATACGGCTCGTTCTAAGTGAAATCGGCTGGACTGCTTGGTTTTCAAAATTTGTATTAATTTAATATTTCATATGCTTGTAAACAAATTTGGTTGTTTTGGCAACAAGGCGGGCCACATAAAACTGACTCGCGGGCCGTAGGTTGGGCAGCCCTGGTCTAGAAAAACACCCCTGTAACAGATGAAAGCAGAGATCGAGTACAAATACAGTTAACAATCAGAGTCACTTGGCATCGAGGTTTGGAATGGTCAATTATACATGGTAAAACCACTAAAAACTTCATTTAAAGTGGATAAAAGAGATTTTAGATATGCATACACCTTCGTTAATAGACTTAAAGCGACATTTACTCCCAACAAAACGCGAAAGATTACTCGAGATCCACGCACTTATGAATCACATTTTAGAATGCCGGTGGGGAAAGCGATGCTGTCCTTGCCCACGCGAAGTCATTACTACCTAGAAGTGTCGGTCAAATATGTTGACCAATCAAAGAGCGATCATCCTATTTCTACACTATCGTCTGCTTATCTGCAGCCAGTGCAGGCAATCTATTATTGCCTGGAAATTATATATGAAAATGCAAATTTAAACCAGATTAACCTAGAAGTTAAATTATATGTAATAAAGAGTTATAAATATTTTCAGCTATAAACAATCAAACAGATTATGGTGATTAATGTTCAAGAGATGTTTGGCCTAGTCTTTAATTGACTACTGTCTTCCCATTTCTGCGAGTTTGGGCTCCAAACGTTTGATTGCACCAGAAGAAATCACGGTTTCTCTTATGATTGTTAAATATACAGTTTCCTTTAAAACTGTTTTTGGGTTATACAATATCAGTATGAGTTGTATGACGATAGTATTACTTTTTATTATATTAACTACACATCCAATGCTGTAGAATGGGGCACGAAGAAGTGAGCACTCAGATTGTCCTCTGTGAAGTGAGAGGTCAGGTTGCTCTGGCATTAAATATTTTGACTGTATAAAATCAATCATGTGGCGTAGTCCTAGGGTCGGACCTCAAAATTACCTGCAATAAACAACCGGACCTCAGCACAACTCACCTGTATGGATGGTATACGTCATGTGTAACTAAAACAGTTAAAAGTATTGTTGAAATATTTTACATTATTCAGTAATCTGACTTCACTCAGTCGTTATTAGATGATTTCCTTATAAATTTACAAATAACCAGATTTTCATATTTTAAATGTATATTGCCCATTTTACAGAGACTAACGAAAACTAAAAGGTTGTTTGTCCATGTGGAGATATTGGCACAAGCGTAAAACCATAACATTAAACCCTAACCCACGCTCCAGTCTGGTCCAGCCCAATTTATCTTGCACTCAACATACACCGACCACGAGAGGGACAACCATTTTGTCCCCAGCCACAAGCCTCCCACCCTACATGTCATGATTGTGCTATCAATAACCTTCCAGCCACACATTTATTTTACTACTGGCCGTTCTTTACACGCAATTTCGCAGTCTAAACACTTTAGTAGTTAAAGAGTTATTGAAGCAATGTAATAGTTTTCGTAAGTCTCCATGATGAAGCCTTTACACTCTAATTTTAAATGAGATATTCATTAACATTAAAGTATTCCAACATTTTTAATTCCTTCTCCGTATTACGGAAATAATTCATCATGCTTAAAGTTAATATATTGTGACTAAATGTTTCCGCCAAATATGCGTTTAAATAACCAATCTAATATGATCGGAAGACCAAATACCTGTCAAACATTCACCCGGCTATTTCATAAGGCTATTGTCATTTATATAAATTTAATGTGTGTGTGTGCGTGTGTGTGTGGATTTTAGTAGTAACTGTATTTCTGTTGTTCCTTTTACATTTGTTTGAAACTGATTACAATCATATTTTTGACTATGAAGATCTAAAATGCTTAAAACACTTTAGTGCCATCAGAAATAAAGGAATTGTGTATAACGGTAAGTAAAGTAAAGTGTCAGCATAGCAATGGTTACATATCTAATATTTGTAAATATAAGCCAAAAAAAATAATCTTCAAGTAAGATATGATCTGTTCGTCATTTACTTTTATTGCGAAAACATATGAAAAATTAAAATATGATATTTCATGTTTCAAGTTTACCAGGCTCGAATGAAACATTTATATTTTGTAAAGACGTCATACGTGAAAAGCTTTTCTAAAACGGGATTTAAATGAGCCTATACGATGTATTCAACCCATTATGGTTCACTTCTGGCTGTTTTGTATCTTCCAGTTGAATCAACACTGGGCACAACCCATGCCTGCTTTGAGAGGGAGTCATGTGCCCCTTCTTCCCAGGAGACATGACTTGAGATTAGTGCCCTAAATTCTTCCTCATGAATCACGATAGGAGGTAGCCCCTACCTCCAACCTTACCCATAAACAATTTCCTATCACTCCGGATGCAGTGCAAAGGCCCTTATAGTATTAGGTGCAATTTATAACCTTCCTGTCTTAAGAGAACACAAAAAGCCTGTACGATTTATATCACGTAGATATGTATTGATTAATGTAGAATAACAAATACGATTATTCTTGATACCAGTTCAGAAATGACTGAAAAAAACCAAAGTTAATTCTGAAACACCCAGAAAATGGAACGGTTGATGTCCTGACAATTGCAGACATTAGGGACAAATAAGGACATTTCAAGAATAAAATAATTAAGGATAGAGAGTGGTTGACGGAAGTAATCATAGGTCTTCACCGATGATAAACATGCGTTATATGCGTATATTATATGCTCTGTGTCGCTTTAACAGTGAAATTAGTTTCAATTTCTGACTCTCCAATTGTTCATCATCCTAATAGCAAGTATTAAAACCTCTATATGACCCTCAGAACCAGATTCTCAACTATCTATACCGTTCTATATTGATTTAATTTAGTGAACCTTACTTTTGATTCTAAGATTTTCGTATAAAAACGTGGTTTATTTGAGTAATAAACAATTCATTAGGTATACATAGTTAGTAAGGATGGTACTTTAACCAGACGTTACCCTGTGTGTCTGTATTATGTAGATGTCCTGTATATTGTAGATTGACCTGTTGTAAATGCATAAATATTACTCTTACCCAGGTATTGTATATTGTGTACTTAGGTTAACCACCACAGCCATCCAAAAATAGCTTCCCAATGTTTTTTTCTTACTTAGCTATTGGAGCTCCATAGCAATTATTTGTTTAAACACTCGATTAAAACGCCTTTCAATTTGACAAGCTTGATTGGTTTTAAGTGTCGAGATATTGAATTTAATAAATATCTATTTACGAGGGTGGTCTGAAAAGTTTCCGACCTAAACGTGAAGATGGCAGCACTCAAAAATTAAAATATACTGAACTTTGTATTTTCTCTTAACTGTTCACAAAATTTGAGTGAGTTGATGTCCTGTTGAAATCCTATTTCACTAAAACAACGCATCGTCTCACACCTAAGCGGTTCATGGCGAAAATCCACAAATTACGGTTTGAACTGCTTGGCCACCCGCCTCATCCACCAGATCTAGCCCCAAGCTATTTCTTTTTGTTCCATCATCTAATAGTTGGGCTAGGAGGACAAAGAGTTTCGTTAAATGAAGAGGCTTTGTAAAAAATTATTTGGCAGAAAAAATACCGAACATGATTTGGACGCGCTATAGAGATGGAAGCATCACTGAAAGAAATGTGTAGAGTTACAAGGAGACTATGTTGAACAATAAACAATAATTTTAATAAATGTCTTGTATCTTTGTTAGGTTGTAAATGCTTCAGACTACACTAGTAAATCGTAAGATAAGCAATACATCGGCATAAAAATGTTAATACAATTGGTGATATATATTAGACAACATAGTATTTCTCTTCAAATGTTAAGAGTGACCTTATTTGGTGTAGAGAACGGAACTATATATATTGTATTATATGATATACCATAATATTCTCGGATCGCAATTGCCACCATTTTACAGTGATTCACATGGTAAATCTTAAAATTATAATAATTACTTCCCCAAAGTTACGCGCACAAGGCACTCTGTTATTGTATCCAATACTTTACAGGTGTACTTAACCTTACAATATATTTAATACACAGTATTATAACTTAGTTCACTAAATAATTGTTATGTTATGCTTCAATAAAGATGTTATATAAATAGAACACAACATAAATTAAAATATATTAACCTCTCCTAGTTGGTGGATGATGTACCACGTGTGGCTGTACGAGGTAAAACAAGCTGACTGTATATTATGAGAGTACAATGGATACCATCTGCCCACTGCCTCCTGGGGTCGATAACGTCCTTGTACTCTATAAATACTGACGACGTTGTACCAATTTTCGGGCTCTGTACAACTTGTGTCACACACTTACTTTTGATGAAAAGTACCGTGTTGGGTACGACCTTTATACCTGTTGTGTTATCAGTATACCGATTTACTAACTGTTATTTAATTTAACTTATAAAAGTATTACAGATTTAATTAAGTTAGTAACAACAGTGATTTGTTTCCAAAACAATATTTTTATGATTCGAGAATAAACTTGATTGCGTGTTTTAAAACAATCTTAATTATTTAATTTTGAAATAATTTCAACACATGTAATATAAATTATATTTAAGTAAACATTGGCATTGACAATTGACATTTAAGTAAAACTCTTATTATAGTCTAACGATGAAACGAATTAACTTAGTACTGCGCAAGTGCTGTTTTGAAGTTGTTAAACAGATTGAATTAGCGTTAATAGTCTTTGTTAGTGTGATATTTAAGTTCGTTCAGAGACTGTTGTAGAACTCTAGATTTCCTATTCTCCACCCCAACATTTCCATTAAACAAGTTTGAATTAGACTTTAAATAAGCTCCTTTGATTAGTTTGTGGCTCTAACAGCAACGAGAATTAATGGACTTGAAATAGCCTCGTATTAGTATTACTTTATAGATTATAAGACACCTTAAAAATTGGTTAGAGAAAAGTACATTATTGTACATTACTGATTGTTCATTTTATGATGAAATAGTATTGTAAAGCTGTTTTATATCATTATATATACACACAATACAAATTTACACAGCGATATCTAAAAATAATGACACATTTAACATCAATTTTTATTCACAAAATTTGAACTACATGGTAACATTTACGTATACAGACAGAACACTCAAAATGGGTTTTATTGGTATTCAGTAACTTCCGGTATGGCCGTTTATAGCTCTACAGGTATGAAATAAAAAAGTCAATCTCTCGCGAAACACTTCTCAGCGTTTCTTGAGTAACAATTATACATTTTTAATACGGTGTTTCTGTTGAATTATTAATTAAGAGACAGTTCTACCCTACAATTTAGTCTCTCAGACAATTTGCAGTTACCATAAAGACAGGAAATCAGAAAAAAGGAAATACTTGTACTTATATTACTATATAAGGAAATGAAAATCCCTCGCTGTCTCCTTCCTCCACATCAAGCTGATGAAAACGGATTACAACAGTCATAAAAACAGGTTATGTCACTGGAGATGATGCAGATGCTCAATCCAGGTCTTTTCAATATCTTATTTCATTATCATACCATATTTTCCCGTATTCTTATACTCCTCAAATGTGTTAGAAAGTGCTTTTCAGTTTATTAGATTCTATATTATGTTTATACGTCCACATTAACAAGAAGGTAATGACGAATCTCTTTGTTACGGCTTAAAATATCACTTAATAAGTTGTTGATAATTTTTTAATATCAAGGAAGTCTTTTGTGTTTTTAGACTACATATTCTGTTTATACCGTTGATTAAAAATGAATTAATCTTTAAGTTTATAAGTAAACTCTTATAAAATAAATTAAACTCTTATTTTTTAAGTATTGTAGTTATTTTTTAAGTATTGTGCGTGATACTATAATATATGCACAAAAATATACTAAAAGTATTCATATACCTAGATCTTGAGAATGAAAAAAATGTAAACATAGTAACTCAAATTGTAAAATTAGGCACTAAATATGATTTTGAGTATAAAGTAATCAAAGTTATATCAATAGGGGTAACTTTATTGTAACTTCTACCGGTTACTAAGGAAATCTATACATAATTCATGTAATATAACTAACGAGTTGAGCGTTCGCAATAACATTTGAATTTAGTGATCACAGAATACTTTATACCGTATATATGAATGAACTATGAGCTGAATCCTGGCAAGTTCGTGGAGAGAGATTTAATCAGCACAGTTTAGATCGGTTAAATTTAAAAGTTGTACTTTAAAGTAGTTTTGTATTTGAGTTCTACTAAAGATGTTAATACAAATATTTATAATTACATTATATAAGCAACATAGAGCTCACTCCATGTATTTTGGTTGAACGTTAGCGAAACTTTTACAATTGTTATTCATTATGGCAACAAGAAAATAAGGATAAATAAGTTTTAACGAAAATTAACTACAATTATATGAAATTATAACACATGACATGGTAACACATGTATGTACCTAATAAAATACACATACTTTTATCGCGTAAAATATTGTAGTAAATGTTGAAGCCAACTAAAATTTATATTTTGGTACCCGTAGTATATAATATAAATTTATAAAATAAGGCCAACCTAATGAAAATTGTTAAGATTACAGAACAACCGGTGTTTTCAAACAGAAAAATTATACTATTACAAGAGCAAAAATTACTTAAAAAAAAAAAAAACATTTCCAATGTTCCCTGTCATGAATACAGTGCAAACTTAAAAACATATGACGGTGATTATACTAAAGTTTAAGTGACAACTTAAACCGTAAACCCTTATCCACCACCGATCTATGTCAGTAGTACACAAAAGAAAAATCATGACATAACACAGATGTCCTGCTATACCACACTCACTCAGCATTACAGTACGTAATGTAGGACTGACAGGAAGTAAACCCTCGTGATTATGACAGTCTGTGTCAGCGGCACAATTTAGATAGACCGCTATATCACACTCACTCAGCACGCATTACAGCACGGAATGTGAGACTGACAGGAAGTAGACGCTCGTGGCTACAGCCTGTGTCAAGCGGCACACCACAGGTATACCGCTATAATACACACAGGAAATCAGGGCCTTGATAAACTTATACATTGCCAGTTTGGACCTCATTATACAGTTCATATGCATAGACAAATATGATGCTCAGACTGAGTAGAGTCCGGATAGTGTGGGTGAAGAAATTTTCATTATTACAATTTTTGTTCACTGAGTGAAATGTATGTTTTACAATCAATACGTGTCGAGTATGTATATGCTAACTATCAAAAACATTTATAATTGAATTTACTAATTTAAACGGAAATAAATAATATAGGATAACAATCCTTGTTCTAGAAGTACCACAACTCAAGACCAGAATCAATATTTGATTTGGTTCATTTAAAAAGTTAAATCGTTCTAAAACACTTCTTGTTTAGTAAATTAACAAAGTGAAAAGAAGCTTTTGTGATCGCTCTAGTAGTATGATCTGAGGTCCAGAATGTAAAAATTATGCTTCCCCTTCACAACTGTGGGATCTGCAGGAACTATTTTTATCACATCAGTGTACTTGTGCTGATATGATTTATAAATTTTAAGATACAGATTTAATTGTACAGTTCAATGTTCAGTTGTACATACCAACTTTATTAAACTCTAATAAACTTTGTAAATAAAGTATTTTAAATCAGTTACTATCAGTTTAGTGGAATACACTAATAACCATATTTTCAAACTCAGAGATGAAGATCGATACAGCAAGTTATGAGAGTACACAGAACGTCCCTGGGGACCTCCGCACTCACAATGAGTCGTGCACAGTGTATTGTGTAATGTGTCAACAGTACAAGATAAACTTTTTATGAGACGAACTTGCTATTCTAACATAACGAACGCAGGGATGGGAATCAATATAGCAAGTTATGAGAGTACACAGAACGTCCCTGTGGACCTCCGCACTCACAATGAGTCGTGCACAGTGTATTGTGTAATGTGTCAACAGTACAAGATAAACTTTTTATTAGACGAACTTGCTATTCTAACATAACGAACGCAGGGATGGGAATCAATATAGCAAGTTATGAGAGTACACAGAACGTCCCTGTGGACCTCCACACTCACAATGAGTCGTGCACAATGTATTGTGTAATGTGTCACCATTCACAGTAAGTTTGTTTAGTGAAGGCGTCGATTGTTTAGTTGTAGGTATCATAAAGCTATGTAACTTATTTGTTACCGATAATTATTTTTAATGTTAACTTTTCTAACTTATAATAAAATGTAACATTCATATTCCTATTTATAAAATCCTTCCCTACTCGTCTTGAAAACTCCCTTTTGTCTTAATTAGCAGATACTAAATGTATTTTAAGAGTTTATCAAGATTCATAAACTTGTATGTACGTTTAAACAGATAATATTGAATGGCTTTTGTTATCCATCAGTTACAAATGCCATGTTACGTACGGACACATTTCTTTTTTATACTATGATTTCATAAACTAAAGTAAAACGCCATCATTTATTAAACAGCAAGTTTTTTACCTAAAAAGGTAAGGGTCTCAGTCAAATTTTAGATTTTGGATCTATTATAAAAAAAATTATTTTACTAAAATCGTAGGAGCTATTTAATAATAATATATAATTAAATACTTAAAAATGTCACAGGTACTTATAAAAACCCGTTTCCCTCTTAGACTTCTCATATTTAAATTTTAATCTAAAATGAATCAAGATATTGGAATATATCTTTTTGTGACTAGCACCTATTTTAGGATTGTTTGAAATGCGATTCAAAAATAATATACTTATGATGAACTTTTATTTAACGAATGTTACAGAATCTGTACGAGAATCAGTAGAAAATTCATTAAATAATTCACTAAGCAAATTTACTTTCACTATGCAACTTTTTAAATAGGACACAAGAAAGTGAGTAGAGAAAATACAAATTTAAATTACATTTAGATAAGGGCAAGTTAAGCCAAAGTTGATCTTTCTCATTGCATCAGTTGGATTGATAGAATAAATATGTCCTTGTAACTGGATTTTGGAAAGAAAGTTTAATTTTTACAATTTAAAAGGATTTCATAGATGTTCCATTAGAGAAACTTTAAGAAGTTAAAATTGTATATTAAAAAACCACTAAAGAACAGGATACTCTGATAATCATACTATCAAAGTTTAGCAACATAAAAATTGCTAAACTTTGATATTATTTCATAAAACAAAATTAAAATATAATAGTCAAAATTCAGAACCAAATCATAGTATAATCAAACAGCCAGGGTTTTTTTTAATCAATAGGGAAAATTCACCAATGAAAGCTTTGGAGGCCGAAATGAAATCTTATTTAAAGGGTAAATATGAAGCTATAGTTATATTATCAGGTCTTACATTCATTCATACACTTAAAACTAACCATCGAACACGTAAATAAAATTTAAATCAGAGTGAGATAACCTTTTACAGACTCTGAAAGTGGTGAATGTCATCCTTATCTCTAGTTGTCTTACGGTCGGTTTTGAGTATGTCAAGCCAGAAAAATATATTTTTAAAAATTTTAATTTTATATGTTTAACCTTTTTTATACTCTCCCATTTCGATTTTTTTCAAATTTAGAGTAGCTGAAGAACAAATTCCTTCTTTTAGAAAATAATTTTCAAAAAACCAGGTTATTTGCTGTCAATGTACACATTGGCTATAGGCTTTTAGCTAGTTGGATTTCAGAACCAACGACAACTGAAATATGTTGATATATTTTATTTACGATTAGATACATGAATAATGAAAATAAATATAACATAATAGGGAAACAGAATATATTTGCTTGACCTTTCCTTGTCTCCAAACCGAATGTCTTATCAGCAGTTCTTTCTGTTCAGCCTGTCATACTGGAAAGTGCTTCTTGTTATACTATTCCAAATGCTACATTAAAATTATTGCAGGTTTCTTTGATACCTGAAGGAGAGGTTAAGTTTCAATCTACAAAACGTCGTGTTGTATATTTGTAACATATTATAACGATGCAAATTTCCAAAATCCTGTATCCTTATAATAAATTTATCTTTCGTAAATACTTATATTTAAATAAGAAACGTAAATCTTGTTGAGTAAAAGAATAGAAAAAAATCGTAGTGATAATTTTGTAGAGTTTTAAAAAATTACATTTTACATTATAAGTGATAAAACAGTGAAGACTAAACATAATGGATTCGGTTAACGACCCAACAGCTATTCTAGTGCAGTGGTGTAATTAACTTTTTGTCTTTAATAACAGCAGCGCTACGTGCTTATAATCTCAACATTGTTAATCTTTCCTTAATTTGAGCTCTAGTAATATCTTAACTGTTTTAGAGTCTTCAGCTTTCAGCAATAATCTTTTGTCACTGGCATAGAATACTTTACGAAAAATAGTCTATTCGTATTCACGAAATACTATCTTTTACGATGTCCCTGTTAATACTTCGTCTGCACTATATATTTGTAGATATACTTTATTGATGCACTGGAGTAAAGTCAGGTAAGTATTTACATGCTCTGGAAGTGGTGACTCTTTTTCAGCTCCTTTATCTTGTTATCTCGTTTTAAGAATACTACCTGTAAGTAACACTCTACGATTGTACATTACGTGAGTCAGTACAATAAATAAAAAGAAGTAAGTAACTACATCGCTAAATTCTATATTGTAACGTATCGATCTTTTAAATATTACTCTTTATTGAGGTGCTCGAAAGTTACCATGTATGTTACTCTATATCTTTGTCGATTTGTCTATCGGCCCACAGCTTGTACCAAGGAACAAAAAAACAAAGACTACTGAAAAAATAAATCCATCAAAATATACTCATAAACTATTTTAGTCACTATTAAACTGCTTTTGTATGGTTTTTGTAATGGTTGGCTCTTTTACTTAAACGAAACCTTATTACAGACCATAAATTGACGAAAAAGCTAAGCTTATTTAAATAATACAAAGTAGGATTAAGTCTCAACAGACTTCACTGAGGTTCAGGTCAGTTAAATTACATAGATGGACATGTACAATCATATATCTTATCTACTTAGAAATGAAGTTTCATGCAAAAATGAAGTTTACAGATAAAATCCTTCTCGATATATCTGGCCCAATGGCACCTTTAAATTTCTAAACATTAAAGTAAACACTGGAAGTAAAGAATTATGAAATTCTACGTGATAAAGGGATAGTTAGATTTCATATTTTACTGTTTCTATGTTATAATGTTATACGGTTGTATTCGGTTTGCTTGCAAATTTATTCATTCTGCGATTTTCTCGTTACCACTATGGTTGCCCATTTGCTCGATGAAGCGATTTTCTCTACCGGTCAGACAAAATCCTATGAAGTAACACGTACAATTATCAATCTCGTAGGTTTCTGTATAGAAATGAAGCTTCAATGCCATGTATAAAATCTGTAGGTAAGTTTGTTTTCGAGATACCGTACTGAAAAATAGAAGTGAAATTATTTAGTCCCTAGAGGAAAAGGCTAAAGATCTGCATAGTATATATTTCAATATTAAGTATGTGGTGTGTACGCCAGAGCACATATTTTGTGTTCCAAGCCTGATTAAGATGGTGACATTAGTAAACCAGGTTGGCTGACATTTCCAGCATGAATAGGTTAATTTGCATACAGACACCATTATATCTTGCTGGTAGCAGAGCATGGTAAACTTTAGTCGCGTCCGGGGTCGTTCATTTACATTGTTTCAAACTTTTTGTTTGGGTTTGCATAGTTCAGCTGTATATACCTGTAAGTAGTCTTTTAAATGAAACAACACAATATATCAATAATTCTGAAATACCCATTAATTATAAAATATTTTACTTTATGTTTATCGTTCTATTACGTTCAATTGTAGTATTTACAACAAATTTTATTATAATATGACAAAATCTATGTAAAAGAAATTTTACTATCTAAATGTTTAATGACTTTATTTAATGATATGGAAAAACCATTACATAATATAGATTAGTAATAAATAATCAATGAAATAGTTGACCTTGTATCCTTGTTTGAACTTTGTTATTAACAATGGAATGTTTGCAAGAAAACTAGGGTTTTGGTCGTTTACTATCGTTATGTTACAAAATGTACAACACTTAGTTTCGAGGATTTAAATATATCCTCTTCCACAATTTTATAACAACTTAATACGTAAACATGTACTTAAAACCTAAAAAGTGCGAAAATGGACTGCCATTAAAAAAGGCAAGGTAATGGTGTAATGTCCGATGACAGTTTGAAATCCAGGGAGCAGAAAATGGTCCCAGACGTTGTCACTGCACAAACACGTGCCACACCAGCACAAGTGAAAGTGGGACACTGACAAGGCAATCAATATCCACCTTTCCTGTGGTATTTAACTTTGCCAATATCTTAACTTAATTTATGAGGTTTCATTCATTTTACGTTTAAAGAAATTCTTCTCACGATATCTATGTTGGATTCATCCTATTTCATGTGCTGATTATCAAGCCAGCAATGTAGAACTTTTCCAATACACCTTTTTCTATTTTCCCTTTGTTCTTTAGTTCTTACATTTAGTAGTTTTTGTCTCGCCTATGTATTCCCTATTACACAAACAAGTTATATTGTAAATACAGCTTTTTGAGTCGTGTAAGTGTATTTAGTTTTTGTTTTTATAAGACTTCGTGAGAGTGTTCAAAGTTTTAAAAGTGGGTCGAACATTAAGTTTTCTGCCTAATGTTCTAAAATTCTACAATAATCCTGTCACATAAGGGATTCACATTTACGTATAGTTTTCTATCTAAAGTTCATTCTAATGTTTCTTTTGCATTTATTTATAACAGCCTGAGAGTTTCTGTTTCCATTTTTACAAAATCGGATTCAACTTATTGTTCTTTCAACCTATCTAGTATGTGACTTCTTTGACAGGTATTGTATGGCTGGATTTAAATTTTATTGGCCAGTTTGTGTTTTCTTACTGTAATCTGTTGTCTTCAGAACGTCCATATTTCTTACTACACACACATCCAGAGAGGGGATTTTGTTTTGGACTTCTACCTCCATTTTTAGGCAATCACAGGGGAAATATTGTTTATTTGGTACATAAGGCCATTGAGTTCAGTTTCTTCTCAGTATTACACAACAAGTTGTATTGTAAATACAGAGTCGAGTGAGTTTATTTAGTTTTGGTTTTTATAAGACTTCGTAAATGTTCTAAGTTCTAAAAGCGGGTCGAACATTAAGTTTTCGGCCTAATGTTCTAAAATTCTACAATAACTCTGTCACATAAGGGATACAGATTTACGTATATTTTTCTTTGTTTTCTATCTGAAGTTCTTTCTAATGTTTCTTTTGCATTTATTTGTAACAGCCTGAGAGTTTCTGTTTCAATTTTTACAAAATTGGGTTCAACGTATTGTTTTATTAACCCATCTAGTATGTAACTTCTTTGACAAGTATTGTATGGCTCGATTAAAATTTTATTGGCCAGTTTGTGTTGCCTTACTGTAATCTGTTGCCTTAAGTCTGTTGACATAAGTCCTACAGAAACAATAACTTACAATAACTAACAATAACAATAACTGACAATTAAGTTTAGTTTCTTCTCAGTTATGAAGCCAAGTCCCGGGAGCTATGTCGTCAATATTAGTTTTTGGTTATAAGTTGCTAAGCCAAGACCTTCTACTAGATATTAATGTTATTAATCATATGCTATTGCAATAAATTACAAAAATAACTCAGTAATGATCGTGTTGTTTATTATTAAAATCAGCAGTAAAGTTGAAAATTCTAAACTTTTATGATGAAGAAATTTTTTTTTCAAATGAATGTCTTGGCTGAAAGCTAATTAGTTTGGGGTTGTTTTATGTAGGTTCGTAACAGTAAAACTTTCGTGTTCAGGAAATTGTAGTCAATACTTAATCGTCAACGTTTCGTGTTCAATACTTTGTGGACAATATTTCCTGGTGGTAACAATTCGTGGTCATCAGCATCAGGGGAGCCTTAGCTGATGATACATAATCTTATTAAAAGAAAAGTATTTTTTTATTTATTAGAGAATTTTGTGATGTCATAGAGGAAGTGTTCAGGATCACTATGACTACGATATTCTAAATAAGGATGTGAAAGGTAGAATTTCAGCTAGCAATTTACGTTCGTTCCATGCAAAGTAAGTAATAATAGATTATTGTTAGCAGCCCCAGCATCCTGGGTTTATTTATTATTTAGCGCCCTCCTGTATTTCAGTAATAATTAAATTGTAGTTCAATCACTACATTGACATTAAAAGAACCAATATTGTTTTGTGTGACCTTCTGATAGCAGGGCTATATTCTTTCAGACACATCACAAAAGTAAATACAAATACTATATTGTAGACGTATTAACATATTAAGCGCAAATATTTTACAGGCATTTTTGTTATTCCTTAGGTTTACATGGGTTGCATTATTTTAATATATTTTCTTACGATAAGTATAACTTATATATATATATAATATATAACATATATATAATATTCTGTATATTAATATATAATATTTCTATATAATTGACTCCCTGAGTTCATTATTTTAGAACAAATCGTAACGAAAGGAATGTTCAGTATTTAGTACGTGAAGAACTGCTGATGATAAAGATATTAATTACATTCCAATGACCTCATTCAAGACGCGAACGTTGCATACGTCATACGTTATGTGCCCAATTACTGTTGGATTGGTACGAATAACGAACACTTTGTTTTGCTAATTCAATAACTGTTTTGTAACATTTCAAATTACCATTCCCATAATCATTGCTATTAATTAGACGTTGACTTAATTAGTATCGCAAAAGCTTTTTACACGCACCACGTGTTTCCATTGTTCAAGCTCCTTTCTCGCCATTATACCGACCTTAATCACATTAAATACAAACTTATCCTTCACCTTAACCTGTTTTAACTTAACAAAGCTAGTAATTAATTAATGAAAGTGCACTATATTCTATTTTACCGTACGGAAAGCCGATTGTTTGCCACACTACGAAAGTACTAACTAGATCGACTGAGACTAATGAATGTTCAAGTACATTATCAGAATAAAACTACTCAAGCTAATGACTTTTAGTTTTTCTTTAATATACTACTTCCATTAATAGTTATAAAATGCTTTTAATTATTAAAACAAGATAGGTATATGCTACGCCATGAGTCGCGTAACATGCCTTGCCGAAGGTTGCATGCAATATCTCAATTCTGTGGCTCATTTCATTCATTTAATTTCATTCATGAGATGTTCTGCGAACAGACAAACAATCATAAAAAAAGAAATGTTTACATCCTCCAAAACACACAAATGAAACATTGTCAGCCCACAGAGTAATAGGTTGCAATGACGCAGAAGCCAAATCCGATAGCTAGTCATGCTCCAATATAAAACTCATTTTTGTGTATATAAAAATAAAAGTTCATGCAAAATTAAATTTTACAGATGACATCCTATTCATACATCTTGCTATATAATGCATAAAGGTTTTTAATAATTATTTTTATTAGCAGCATTTACATAAAAAAGTCTACACAATTATAATATACGAGTACGTGTTGTGGAAGTTAGGTTACACATATTAGTATTTTACATATTGAAATATCATATAGTTGTACTCATAAGATATTTACATTTTTGACCGTTATGGATGACACCTGGAGATATAAAAGGTTTGCTATTAACGGAGCAGTCTGTATTTTGTTACAAAAATTACATTCTAAAACGTCCCAGATTATTAGACATTGTAGCGCCTAGCATATTTGTTATATGCAATTTACGCAACACACCACTGCATCTGGATTGCATTTTTGCCCCGAGGCCATCTTTATTGTTAATAAAGCCGCCTTTGTATTCATAAAAATAAGGATAAACCTAAAACTGTACGCAGTTATTGTTCATCATTATTAAAACGAACTGAAAGGGTTTCTCTTTTTAAATATGTGTAATAGTTATTTTAAAATCTTAAACATTTTGTATTTCTTCCTTTAAATATACAGAAGTAATAAACTTGACAATAAAAGCGAAAAATTGGGCAATAATAAGGACGTATAACTGTTAAAGTTTATTATTGTTTGTATGCAGTAAAATTAAAAATATTTCACTATTCACTGATCTTAATGTATATGATCAGTGAATATCACTGGAATACAAGAACAACTTTAAATCTGCCAACAACTGCTAGATCTGAATTTTCTTGAAAGTTACTTAATTTAACCTTTTTAGATTTGTATTATTAAAAACTTGCGTTACACTTACAGAAATAACAATTTTCAATCCACCATTTAAATTTATATATTCTATAATAAGTTATACCCATATTAATAATATTTTAACAATCCAGCGTATTAACATAATCTGATTTGGTACGTTGAATTTGAATAATGGATGGTTTTTTTGCATAATGAATTTTAAAACTTTATTTTCCTTTCAAAATAAATATCACACTCTCTCTGGGTGCATCATACACATGTTGCTATCATTTGTTTCTGAAACATGATATTCAAACAAATACAATACATGTTTAATGTTGACAGAAATATTTTACACATGTTACGTAGAGAATAACAAAACAATATTTTAATAGCTGTCTGTGTTTGCTTTTGTATAAATAATAACATACCTATCGAATATATGCATATTAGAATGTGTAGAAGTACACTCAGAATAAAATAAAGTAATTATGTTTATTAAACTCGAACGATTTTATTACAGCAGCATTTACTATTTTTTTCTTGTTATTTTATCTTTTAAGAACGTTTCACCTAAGAGATGTACAATTTTATACAAGACTTCTCAGAAATTTTAAACAATAATCTTTTCATATTTTTAGTCTAATAATACAATATTTCCGTATAATAATATACTTTTTTGTTTTAGGTAGATTTCTGTGTACTAATGTGAAAATCGTAACAAAAGTTCAAAAATGTGCGCATATAAATGCAATTAATCTTGCAAAATTCTTATTATGTTATTGCATAGTAGTATTTTTTCTCTATCAATGACTTCGAAATTGTGAATGTGGTTAGAGCAGAAGCTCAAAAGAAAAATTACCGCGTCATAAAGCACAATTTATTTTCTGTCTTAAGCAAACATTTATAGATTATTTTACAAAAGGTTTGCGTAGACATTAGAGTTATATTAAACGAAAGTTAAAACCCTATATTAATGAAAGGAAGTGGGTGGTAATTAAATTCCTTGAAATGACAACATGGCCTATTCCTGCGCCGAAACTCTTAAAATTGTATACATTTAAGGGAACAGAAGGTTTCACTGGGTTCAAAGAGATTCGTTAACAACCCGAGGGACTTTAGAAACTTGTACAAACGAGAGTTTCAGTTGTAAGGAGAGTTCCTGTTCTAATCATACAGACATTTATAAGTTTAGCAATGTCGTGTGTTTAATAGTAATGACGGAAAATTTTTATAATAACGATAACTTTTTTGTGAAATGTATCAAATGCATTACTTTCGATATGCGTTTAGCATTAACAACATTAACTAAACTTCTACAACTGCAAATTTTACCTCGATACATTTATTTAAATCTTTCATATTTCGTATACTATGTAAAACATAAGTATGAACTTCTTTATAAAAAATTGAAGGTTTATTTGATATTATTTGTACCATTTGTCCATTATCTTAAATATATTTTTCCACATCTTCGAAGTCATTGTTAGAGAAAAATACTACTATGCAATAACATAATAAGAATTTTGCAAGATTAATTGCATTTATATGCGCACATTTTTGAACTTTTGTTACGATTTTCACATTAGTACACAGAAATCTACCTAAATCAAAAACAACGATATAATACATTTAATTAAATATTCATTTCAAAACCAATTAAAAATTGATTCTTTGCCGAGTCTCTTAAAGCTATTTTCGCCGCAAACCATGTTACAATTGTACTCCTAAAATCTAAGTAGCTTTAACAAAACATATTTTATTACAGGGTATCTACAACGAGGCCAAATATTAATATTTTTGACTGAAAACCTTAAATTAAAAAAAATAGTTAAAATAAATTGATACAACATAGTTTTGAAGGGCATGAAAGCATAGCGGAATGAAAGAAATTTCACAAATATGGACAGTGAGATACCTTAAACATTTTGTAAAATCCTATTTATGGACAAACATCCTTTTAATGAAGACATTGACATTATGAACCAAGTATGGGTGACATTTCCAGCTTGTATTGGTTAATCTATCTACATATATCAGTTCACTAACAATGAAGGTCTCTGCGTTAAACTTGCAATCACTTTGATGTATTCTAAATATAAACATTTTGTATACCTATAATAACTTAGATAGGTGAATTATTAGGACCATTATATTTAATTCTCCAGTGGTTGGTTTAGCTCGATACTGACTCCGCATTTCAGTTATGAGTGACAAATTTTGCCATTTAAAGGTAATGCTTAAGTACAAGTTTTCAGTTACCAAACTTATACTGTTGACATTTTATTGTAACATCTGTCCTAATTTGAGTGACAAATGTTATTTTCTTTAATATATATACTTGTGTGAAAGCAGTGAACATCCATAAGGCCTCTGCCAGTTATAAAAACTTGTAGTTATTAACAACATTACTCAGAATACTAAATGTTAACAATGCCAAATATCATAATTCACTAATAAAATGGTCATTACTTCTATTTTTAAGAATAATTTTAATTTAATACATTTCAATTTCTCAATATTGAGTAGTGATTTTGTTAAGCCGTGTACAGCACACAAGTCAGAGAAGTATGTCTTTATCTATCAGAGAAGAGCACCTGAAATAATGTGGGAGAGGCTTGTTGTGTTGTGCAGACATATAGGTGGGATGTTTTTGGTCAGTGTATAAATGACAAACAGCTAATATCGCTAACCAGGCCGGCTAGACCGTTACCACACGTATACGTGATTTTGTATTACAAATTTGGTTTTGTAAGGTTTGTTAATTATAATGTCCACACCTTATATAGTAGGGAGTACTAATGATAAACAGCTAATATCGCTGACCACTTACCACACGTATACGTGATTGTGTATTACAAGTTTGGTTTTGTAAGGTTTGTTAATTATAATTTCCACACCTTATATAGTAGGGAGTACTAATGATAAACAGCTAATATCGCTGACCAGGCCGGCTAGACCGTTACCACACGTATACATGATTGTGTATTACAAGTTTGGTTTTGTAAGGTTTGTTAATTATAATTTCCACACCATATATAGTAGGGAGTACTAATGATAAACAGCTAATATCGCTGACCAGGCCGGCTAGACCGTTACCACACGTATACGTGATTGTGTATTACAAGTTTGGTTTTGTAAGGTTTGTTAATTATAATTTCCACACCTTATATAGTAGGGAGTACTAATGATAAACAGCTAATATCGCTTGACCAGGCCGGCTAGACCGTTACCACACGTATACGTGATTGTGTATTACAAGTTTGGTTTTGTAAGGTTTGTTAATTATAATTTCCACACCTTATATAGTAGGGAGTACTAATGATAAACAGCTAATATCGCTGACCGGGCCGGCTAGACCGTTACCACACGTATACGTGATTGTGTATTACAAGTTTGGTTTTGTAAGGTTTGTTAATTATAATTTCCACACCTTATATAGTAGGGAGTACTAATGATAAACAGCTAATATCGCTGACCAGGCCGGCTAGACCGTTACCACACGTATACGTGATTGTGTATTACAAGTTTGGTTTTGTAAGGTTTGTTAATTATAATTTCCACACCTTATATAGTAGGGAGTACTAATGATAAACAGCTAATATCGCTGACCAGGCCGGCTAGACCGTTTACCACTACTATACATGACTTTGCAATGTATCTATATATGTTGTTTCTATGCGTATTCCAAAGTTCTACCTTTCATAAAGCACGGGGTTGTTTTTCTCATAGGAAAAGAAGCTTAGAAATTGCACCGTCCTAAAAGAACCTTTGTGCTGGTTCCGGAGTGAGTGACATGATATTTTTGGATGGATAAGGGGCTGCCTTCTTTTGTTGAGATCCATGAAGAAAGATTTAGGGCATTAGTCTGTCTCCTTGGAAAGGGAAATCGAGCTGTGAATAAGATTCTCCAGAAAAAGCAGGCAGGGGTTAACACAACCTTAAGTCAATGCTGGCAAGATCCTTTGACTCTTAGGGAATCCTACCATCACTAACTAGAGGTGAATCTCCTGCAGTAGCCCATAACTATCAAACTATCCTTGCCCTTATGCTCCAGAATCTCAACATTTGCTGTTAGTGATGTACTGCTCCTAGACATTCATAAGGCTGCCCAGATTTAAGTGACAAATCGATTTTTTCCTTTTGGAAGATATAAACCAACCAGAAGTGAACCGTGCTAGGTTACAACTGTTAAAACATTTAAAAAAGGATAATTCAAATATCACTTCAATTCATGTTATTCTTTAACTGGCTTTAAATTAACGTCAGGTGTATTTAGTTGTCGAAAGAAGTGAATAATTTAACCTGTAAACACACTAAATAGATGTGTTTACCAATACTAACATGTATTCAAAACACAAGGTCAATCCATTTATGTTTTCACGGATATAACACAAGCCGTCTCATCTGAGATGTAATAGTAATTTAAATAGTTGAATACCTACCCGGTAAGATAATGCTTCAGATAGATATACAGGCAGTTGTTTGCTATCATTGATAGTGACTTCAATAACACGGAGCTGCAATTCTGTTCTGCCATTCAAAGAATTGAAATAAATTTAAAGTGGTTTACATTATTCCCACAAATAATACTGAGTTATTAGTTTAATTTAATTCAGTTTAGTTATAATAAAGTAAAATTTAATAATGTCGTGAAATTCTGTTTGTAAATCACTAATTTTTTATCAAGCCCATAACGTAGGGTAGAAAGGAGTTCATTGCGGATGTTGAGTCCAATTCCCTACGCCTTCCGCTGAGTTTCCATCGTTGTTAAAACAATGCAAAGAGTTCGTTTTGAGTATTTCGTCTCCAACTTTATTTAGATCTCTTCAGACGGACTGGACTCCAGGTTCAAGAAGTCAAATCTGTGACACCGTTAGACTTACAGACATCGCTGTGCAGAGCATTAAATTTGTGTAATCTCTTGGACCACACAAGCCGACTTAGCCTAATGAGCAACACTAACACGTGTGTAATCTCTTGAACCAAACGTTTAAACCTATCTCAGCCACAGCATGGGATGTTTATTTTAAAGAGTTTTGGGGATGTACAATAAAAGCATAATAATGTAAGTCTACATGAATTAAATCTTGGTCTCTAATACAGCAATTTATGATTTTAATACCCCATATATTGAAATTTATAATCAAAGTCACAGCTTAGTGTTATCATTTCGCAAATTTCGAACTGGGTTTTAATAATTTTATGAATTTTTTTCCCTATTTAAGATCTTCAGAAAGAATTTTTTATTTTATCTTTTAAGGAATTCATAAATTTAATCACTACGAAAAATTACTTATATAACTGCAGTTCTTTAAATACTTACCACCAAATCTATTTACGGAAGGGAAAGGAAAATTATTCAGAAAATAATTAGTATAGCAAGTTTAAGAGTCACTGTCCAAGATATAACCTGTACAATCACCGCATACACTAAAAGTAAAAAAATAAATAATAAATACACATATATAACCTCCATACTCCTACCTCCATTAATTTTAATTTATAATATCAGTTATCTGCGAAGATTTCAATCCTATGTTTACAATGTATTTTTTTCCTCACTAGAGAACTTTTAAATCACTTTTTACGATTGACATGCCCAGAGGAGGTTAGATAGCCTCAAAAAATTCCAGGAACAACTTAAACTTGCCAAGAAACTTTTTATGGAGACATCCTCCTTCCAATCCTGTTAACATTGTAGTCATAGCTGTGACAATCTTGATGATTTTTTCAACTTTTCTCCAATAAAAACACACAAAACAGTTGAGTTTCCCACATTGAATACAACCTTCAGTCCAAATAAATATCTTGTTCCACACCATTCAGTTTTATTAACACATACTTTTAACTCGCAGAATAAAGAAGAACATTTAGATGTAGAAAATAATTTGGTTTGTTGAATCTCAAAAGCCAACAACAGAATCCATAAATTTATGTAAAATAAAGCTGACTACATAGGAACCTCTGCCTTTCGTCAGCCCAAACCACAAATCCACGACATAACACTTACCACTTCAAACACCGTCTCATCAGCGCCTTAAAAATATCCGAGTTAATCCAAACTATTAATGAAAAAAGTGCATGACATTTTCATAAATCGTAGCAAACGTTCAATTAAACATAATAAAGGTATCCTAATTTCTATTGCACTTCCAGTAAAATAACATTGAATACTGGGGTTCGAAGCGCAGCTATCTTCAAACAAACACATCCGTGAATTTTAAATCTACTTCACAAACGTAAAGAACTAATGTCACATTAATTAACCCGACCACCTTTTAGGCGACAAGTTATGGGTCGAGAATCGGCTGCCTAACAATACAGGGAGTAAAGAAGGGGCTGTTTATGCATTTTCAGATTTTATGTGATTCTAAGCTAAAAATGAAGAATACCATTTTTCTAATTTCCACTTCGTTAAGCCGCTAGTCGCCATTTTGTATTTTTATTAAAAAGTTATTATCTCTCAAACTAGTAAGTCTAAGGAAACCAAATTTAGCGCATAGGTTTGAATAGGTAAGAGGAAAATAAATATATAATTCGTTATTTACTTTAATACTAACAAAATGGCGTCCGTTGAAAATTATTTATAAAACATGTACTAGACACCAACTTGTTGGTATATTTTAAAATTTGTATAACCAATGTAAAGCAGCTGATACCTATCAAAAGACAAAATGTTTGCTCTTTACAGCTTGTGCAAGCGTACCTTTAAAATGGTCGTGCTCGCTTATGTCCTGACGGATTCCGATGACTCTAGTACCGTTGAAATTTTAATAAAATTCTCCGACTAATTGGTGTCTAGTACATGTTTTTAACTATACTGGTTTTTCTGTTATTTGACTTCAAAAGTTTTCAATAGACGCCATTTTGTTATTATTTAAGAAAATAACACTATTTTTTTATTTTCCTCTTTTCTCCTTGAATCTATATGTCAAATTTGGTTTCTTTAGCTTCAGTAGTTTTAAACATAACAATTTTAATGTTAATGAAATAATGGAAAATGGCGGCTGGCGCCTTATCTTAGTGGAAATTGGAAAAAATGTTATTCTTCATTTTTAGCTTGAGATCACGTATAAAATCTGTAAATTCATAGCCAGCTCAATCTTTTTTACATCCCGTACATTATATAAAAGAATACTTTCCTACTTGGGAAGTCATCAAAACCAAGAGTAATAACTAAGTCATATCCAGCGTCACATAAACTAGAAAAGACACTAATAGGGATCTACCTTACCGATACACGTAGAGGAGTTAGGGGACGGATTACGATAAACTTTGTTCATATAATCTGTAGGTTTCCACATAACAAGGTTTTATGAGTATTTTAGTATTCTAAAACAAATAGTCTCAAATACTGGTATGGACCCGACTAAGTATCTCCTGCGATCACAGGCATGAATAAAGGATGACACAGCCCGGCGTCCCACCTCGGACAAAGTGTCGAGTGCCATATGCTTTTCCTTAGCACATTTGCCCTCGATCTTATATTATCAGAGCTAACCAATTACGACATATTTCTGGTTACGTCTCTCAATTACTCCACCTATAATTTTTTTTAATATCTTGCCTAAATGTGTCAAAAGAATCATGTTTGACAGGTATTTGGGACCTTTAAATGACAAATATGTATACATTTACAAATGAAGAAATATTTCACAAAATTTTTCTTACCATGATTCAAAAATAGACTAATTGCGTAAATCTTTACTTTTTTCGTATTTTTAGCTATATATCTGCATTATTAGCCGTAAGCTTGTTATATTCCGTGTATATAAAACAGCTATATCACCGTCAAACCAATAAATAGAGATTAAAAGTAGCTACTTTCAAGGTCTGTATATGGTACTTGACGCTTTTTAAACTTTATTAACGCGAGTTACATAGATAACGAAACAAACTTTCTGTCCGTTTGTTATTATTGTGTCTGTATGACAACTGAGGGGGCGGGTTAAATATTTGTGTATTTAAAACGATATTGCTGGATTAAATTGATTCTTTTAAGGACGATTGCAGTCGAAATGTTCGACGACTTCTTTCAGGTAACAATCATGGATGCTCAAAGTATTGATATTTTTCATTCAAAACTAAACAGTCAGTAAAACCACTTTATTAACATAACAACTACAGAAGTTTCAAATTTATGAGCCTGATATGCATTGGAGGGGACCACACTAGCTTTCAAAAGCAGCACCTAATTTCTACCAAAGTATAGTAATTTGTACACATCAGGAAAAGGAATTATGTCGTACCTAATTTGTCCTAATTAAAAGTCTTTCTCAGAATTCCGCTTCTCCAAGCTAAAAAATTTAGCGCGTTGATAACCAGTTCGTAGAGGACTCATGTTTATTATTAATATTTTTTATTTCTTAAAGTACACGCAATATATTTGGGGAAGTGGTGTATAAATATCAGTATCGTTATGTGTTAAAGGAACTATACGACTTTGCATTCATATATAAACTATTAGTATAAAATATTACAACTCATTTACGAATTGTTTAAACCCTTCCATTTAATTACCTTGAATTGATAGGTGAATAAGCGGCCGGCCACAACCCTTACTATGGCTTAAATAAATGTGTTCAAATCAAAATCTGTATAGTAGATCCATGGCCTAAAATCCCTATGTCTAGATATTGAGTCTTGATGTTCCATTAGCCATCTTTTTATTCATATATTTACAAGCGTTATAGTGTTATATTGTAGCAAAAATTATACCGAGCGAAAATTGATTCTTTTGACGTCGAAGTTTTAGTAACAAGACCGCAAATTTACGAGAAAGCCTGTAATATAGTGCTTCCAGGTTCACGACCGACTTGGGAGTTCAGATTGGTATACATCAGGTGACACAAAGGCCGTCCAGCTATCTTGTTATGTGACTGTAATAAACAATATAACAAATTTAACGTTGGTTGGATATTTTATTTAGGCAATATACCAGACAAAAGCAATTAAATCAATAATTCGGTCTATACACCAATGACATCAAATAGTTTTGATGTCCTCTTGTTCTGCTTCATATATTCTGACTGTAATGGACTTTTATTGGCACATTTATTGCTTATAATAAATTAAAGTTTGTGTAGGGAATATCTCTTACATATTCCATCCCTGAACACATGCTAGTAACTAAGTAACATGGAGAAGAAAGGTCGTGTAAATAAGTGTGTTTACAAGATATTTAACATGAACAGTCTGGAAAAAAATAGATTCACTCAATAATCAGCTTATAGATGGATTAAATAAAAATATTGAAATACAACCTAGTAGATAGGGTAAGGGGACCGATTATAGAACATTTTGGTGAAATGAGTGTACGGTCAGCCTGTTGATGTGGTCGCATGAATATGGCATGAGCCAGATCTGCAGAGAACTTGTAATGCCCTTAAAGTTATTGGGCTATCTTGATGATGATGTGTACATTTTCAGTGTATGGACAGGATATATTTAAAATCTAAAATATAAATTATTGAGGATTTGGCATGTTTTTGTGTATTTAGTTTTCCTGTGTATGGAAAATATACATTTGTGTACTACTTTTGCGGAAATTACAATCCTTCCTGATACCAGTATATACAAATATGCTTATGATGATATGAAGTGGAATGACAGCGTTTCCCAATATGATCTAAATAGTTTTCCCCAGTAAAATTACTAATCCCAGACCAACCTAAACTTCCACATCAGATAAATATGGAAGAAAACATTTTTAGGCTTAATATTAATTGAATCAAGAACTTTCTTGAGTATCTTTATTTATTTAATTTTTGAATAAAGTAAATTCTACCAATTATACATTGCAAGTAAATCAGCCAATGCTTTCGTTAATCGACCTGGTAACATAATTTTGAAATTAACATGTTTTTGAATCGAAATATGTTTTTAAAATAAAAATAAAAAATCTAGTGGATTTTCGGTAGGGATCTCTTGGGATTCACCTTTAAAAATATTCCTTACGATCATCAGTTCTCTTGTTGCTTGAAGGAATTTAACTCGTGTGATGCACAGAAAATTAACACTTGTAGAATCTGACATATCTAAACAAGAACTGATGAGAAACGTAAATCCTATCATCAATATTGTCTAATGTGACTTTGAGATCCAAAACCCCTTCTAATACAAACCACTAGTATTATATTTATAATTCACATTTTCAATTTCAATGTCCGTTTAAAGATTTGAAAATATAATTTTTACTGGAGTACTGGTGTGAATACACCAGACTGTACAAGCTATCATGCGGTTAAATAAACAGTAAAATATTATACAGTTGCCCGGTTGTAAAAATGGGTTCTCTCTCAACCATATATTCTCTGTATTACTGTCAGACCATGGTCGCTTCTAAACAGTATAATCTTTCAACCTTTTGAGTTGTATTAGATACCAAATTACAGTAAGTTGGCACCGGAAATCAAACATCATTGTTATAATTTTAGGAGTGAATATTTGTTTTTATTTTTAATATAATCATTTAAGTACACTTTTATAATAATAGTATATATAATATAATAAATACATGTAAATAACTAATGTAATATAATATAATACAATAGTACAATATAATAATAATTAAATTATTTAAGCACACTTTTTAAGAAAAAACTGTTATGAGCCAGAATATAAAAATATGACTTTGATGGTTGCATATTCTTTACCTGTATTGGGATATAATAAAAGGCCCATTAAGTAAAGTTTTTATATTGCATTAAATTTACTGTCATCGTTGCGTTTTTTTGCATTAATCATAAAAAGAATATTCACTTTTCCTAGGCCAATGGATTATAAATTTTCTCTATTTTTACGAGGCCAAACGTAAGTCAATAAAGACCCATTCACGTTTCTGAACAGTACCCCTATTTGGAGCCTTATAAAAATATAGATATTTTTCAAAGGAATATCGCAACTGAAATACATTATACAATCATTTGCTCGATATTTTGTTATGACATTCAGTTTTATAATTTATCGTTGTTAGGTGTTTATTCATATTGATTTCTTCAGACACAGAGTGTTCATTTTGTAATTGACTATTACAAAAATCATGAAACTTACCTTTTTTTCATAAATTATGGCTTGTTTTGTCTTCTGAATAGTTTTTGTGAAATTAGATGTAACTTGAGACAATTATTTTCGAAAACAAATTGTGTTTTCTAATCACTACAAACTAGGGTTGCTCAATAATATTATAGTTTGTAACTGAGATTACAACAAATTAAAGTTAGTGGATTTTTTTAAAGTCTTCGAACCTAGTATGAATTTATATCGTACTGGAATACAACCTAGTTTTGGAATACATTAAATTATTTAAGCAAATCTTTTTTGTTTATTTTAGAAAACACTTTTATGAGCCAGAATATAAAAATATTAGTTTTATGCGTGCATATGCTTTACCTGTATTGGGGTGTATACAAAATGAACTTATAAGTTACTTTAGGTTTGCTACTTTGTCTAGCACTGTACAATAAACATTTGCAAAAACAATAGATTATATAATGAAATCACAAAGGTCGACCGTATTGCTGAATAATATTGTTTACTATTATCCAATATGATTATGAATTATTAATATTTTATCTGCCTAAGATGAAACTATTGTATCTACTTCCATTGATTGTTTCCAGTCATCAGTATTCATATGAAAATTATTAAACGTGTATTTCACTTTTTAGCGAATTAATTATAAGGTAATACACACCTGGACTTTTTTCTGAATATACACAAACTAATCGACTAAAATTAAACCCATTGAATTTGTAAGTTCAAACTCGTCGAGACTTATGGGTAATGAGCAAGAAATATTTTTTTCAGTGTATAACAGGACATATAAAGTAAGCCACTTCAGGAAGCTCAATATTTTGTATAAGCCTAAAAAGATATCTCCTCTAAAACGCTATCGCATAAAAATGAAATATGAATTAATTCATTCATTTAAAGTAACTTTATGTTTATTTTTGCAAGCACATTGTACTCCAAATTAATTGAATATGTTTTCAAAACATTATTTGACGATTTTTTAAACATGATATTTTATAGGTTAGTTCAAAATTAAAAGTGTATGTCTTTCTCTTTATCCCACTTCATCATAATGGATGAACGGATTGAGCTAATAAGATACAATAACCCACCCATTTCGTGCTGTGCATTCCCAAAGTAGCAGCATATTTGAAGGCAGATATTAACCTTGTAAATAGAATAATAAATACTCTGCAATTTCAAAGCTTGTTGAAATATTTACTCCCACAAGGTTTTTATAAACGTAAGTAAGTAGTATTGTAAGTAGAGTCAATCAAAATAGACAGGAAGGTGGTTTAAGTAGGGTTATATCTTTTATTTAAAATTTGAAAGCAATACCGAATACTTTAGTTTAAGTCAATATACTTATATTGACAAATGAAACGGAATGAGCAAGTAAACCAGCTTCATTGACCTTCTGTAGCAAGAACCTTATAACTCTCAAATAGGCAAATCGAGTATCCAGCGCCTTCAGTTAGTATCCTCTCACTTTTCATTGCACTATTGGTATACCACTCTATTGGTCACTATAAGCGATTGAAGTCACTATAAGCTGGCGTCACTATAAGCCAGTAAGAGAAATATTTCTTACTCTTCGTATAACTGAAGAGAGGTTCATAACCAATCAATATTCTTTCGAATTTTCAAAAATAGAATGTGTATATGTATATGTTCATATGCTTCACAGAGTGTATAGCCAAGAATATTCAAAGGATCTAACTATTAAGGTTATCGCCAAATTATTAATAGACAACGGTGATCGACATCCACGCTATATGGCAATGCTTTACTGTTATAATGTAACAAAGGCAGCATCATTATAACAGTTGGTACAGCAACTGTAGATTAAGGATTAATACAACCTTTTAAAACTTTCAACAAGATAAATGTTCACACAAAATATATAAATAAACAATATAAATAATATAATAGTAATGTAATGAGCGTTAAATAATAAATATAATATAATATTAATAAATAAATAAACAGTAACCCACGTAGAAAACAAAAACAACACAAGGAGAACATTGACTTACGGATCTCATGACAAAAATTACATTTTTTAACATTCAAGCTGTCATGGTGAATGACAATGATGAACCAAATTATTGGGATACAAATGTTTTTATTATGTTCAATGTGTGGTAGTTAAAGTTAGTCCTAATAGCTATAACAAAAATTTACACAACTACTTTATTATTTCTCGCATTAAAAAATAATTATTCCCAATCACAGAGTGTCACTAACTTACTACTCATCCCCACTCTGTGTACAGTAACCTCTTACAGAGTTTGTGTTTAGCGACCGACAGAGTATTAATGGAAGTTCGTTAGATTCAATTCAATTTAATTTGAAATATACAGGAAGTGATAACCTGGTACAGATGGAGGAGAATACTGTCTGTGGGTATAACCCATATAACCCATAAATTTGTATTATTTGTGTACCAGAAGTGAAAATGGTGTCCTGTAGATTAAACTCAAGCAACTGATGTATGTTATGGAACTTTTGTGAACTTCTGTAATATTATAAAACATTACAAAATAAATCCTGTTTTATAGCATATAAATAAATTAAAAAATCCGTTCGAGACGTTTGACGTTGTTTAGACAAATATCTGATTCGTTCTCTCTATAACAAGAAAAAACGTATCTCGTTGACCATTTTAATTTAGACCGTACTGAATTACACTTTGGTAAGGCTATTCAAAAATGATCTCTTAAAATTTTGTTAGTTTCAAAATCAGAGATAGTTTTGTACATTGAGTCTTTTGTACATATCCACACAGAAACAATGCAAATTATTCAAACAGTTTAGAGACACTAATGCTCTACAAGACCGACATTACTCCGGTACTACCTAATTCAATTATCTTACAGAAGCTTGTATGCGTTGTCAGCAGTATTCAGTTCTAACTCTTATGTAACAAACGGTCCATTTCAATTAAATTAGTAGAAGACTCTGCTTGTATCCTTATGAAAAACTTACTTCCATTTCGCCTTAAAACTCAGAAAAACTCGTACCTTGATGACGAAATTAACTTGATAAATCATATGGCTTTCAATTTATTCTATTAAAGCAGTTTACATTATATTAAATAAACATAAGTACTTTCAATAAGGTTGTTATGAAACGTAAATTCAAATAACTAAAAATATTTCTTGAAGATTAAATTAGTTCATTGCTAATTGTTAGTACTCATTTAAATAGGATTTCTTATATATTTAAATTGCCATTGTAAAAATGTTTCACTGCATCTTTGAATTTTCAAATCTTCTTTAATTATTCCGGCTTGATCTGCCAGAATCGATGATATCAGCCTAAAGCCGAGTCAAAACTTCAGCCATAAGGTAAAGTTTCAGCACTAATTAAGTAGGTTAATTCATATTTTATACCTTCCTTACCAATTAAGACCAAATGTTTCCCTATAAACGTTTTTTGCGAGATTGGCTAGGTAAATGACTGTTGCATATGTTTAGGCAAAAACTCGGTTTATGCCTTATAGGTTATCATATCTACAGAACACGTTAGTTTACGTATATATCTCCATGTATTCACATTTACAGAATCTTCCTTTGATTTTTATATAGATAAATAGAAATTTATGTGAAAAATATAACTGTAGATTCCTCTTTATGTATAAGATTAGTTAAAATAACATTTTTGTACTATGAACTAATTAAAACCTTGAAGTAATTTAATTTATTCAGCAATAAATGGAATATGTGTATTTTTATAAATTAAATGTATAAAACAAATTATAACAGTTTTTGTGAGTGAAATAAGGCTAAATAAAAATAGGTTTTAGCGTTATAATATTTCGTAGACTGTGTATAAGGGTAAGTAAAAAATAAATCTGGGCATAGAAGTGATTGGTTATATTTTAAGATTAATGCAAATTATAGTCTTCAAGAAAGAAAATAAACCATCTATTACATAGTTGTATTATGAAGCGATATTAAAATCAACCACATTTCAATGTTTACCAAGCTGCCACAAGAGTTTCTACAATTATTGGGACAACACCTACCCTCTGTCTCCTGTGTCTTTAACGTCTATAAATACTGATGACGCTCTACCAAGTTCCATACATTGTACGAGATGGGCCGCACGTAACTTTTTTAACTATTGTGTTGCGTATAACATTGATATTAGTATATAGTATTAGCAATTACCAGTTTATTAAGTGTTATGTTAATTTTCCTTATTAAAATAGTAAGAACTTAATTATATGAAGAAAAAAAAGTGTTGTTTTTTAAAACTATTATTATAAATTACTTAGAGCTGCACAACTATTGTTTTGAAGTAGATAAAGTTGCAGGTTTCATTAACAGTAGTAGTCTTCGTTATTGTGTATTTATGTTGCTAGCGAGACCATTCCAGAACTCTATATTTCCTATTATCAAACTCTGCATTTCCATTAAAAAAGTTTGAATGAGGATTGAATGAGGTTTGAATTGGTGCGTGTTGAATAAACGTAAGCTCATACCAATAAAACCAACACAAGCACATATCTGGCGTGAGCTAACACAGTTTGACTGCTCCCTGAATGTACGCTGACCACGAGTGGGACAACCATTTTGTCCCCAGCCACGAGCCTCCCACCCTACATGTCATGATTGTGCTATCAATAACCTTCCAGCCACACATTTTATTTTACTATTGGCTGCCCTCGACGTCTACACCACGTCACAATCGAAATTACTTTACTTGTTTAAAAATAATTTTGGCAATGCAAACGTTTTCACAGTTCTTCATAATAAAGCCCTTAGACTGTAATTTTAAAATTATATTTAGAATATCATAAAATAATTCCTAAATAAAAAAAAATTAATTCCTAAATTATTTGTTCTACTTTACAGTCGATAAATTCATTCATAATAAACTTTAAATCATTATATTTGAATATTTTCGAGGAATCAACTCATCATTTGTTTATGTGTCAAAGCTGAAGCCAAGTTATTTTCAAGAAGATTTAGACGTAACTACACAAAAAGCTGATTGTAAAAACTTTTTCTGTGTTCAGTTGTGTTTATCAAAACTATTTGACAATAGGAGCCCGATTTACCTTTCATAATTAAGTAAATACTTAATTTTTTTTAAGATTAGGTTCACGATGTCAAATAATGGCTATGATTTTTTCGTGTGCACTTGCTACTTCAGGTATAACAAATCTATTAGCTGATTTTCAATCAATCTTTCTACTGATTCTATATGTATATTGTCACCAAAATATATACTTTGTGAATGGGAAAATATATTGATTAAATGTGATATCCACATCCAATAAAAATTATTGACTCGACTTGTCATGATTTTGACTCCGCAGATGTATTCTTCTCTTGAAGGATTATACTCCCGGTTAAGTTAATCATCCGGCAAACTTACATATTTCATGAACCAATCCGGCTGCTACACATATTCTCATAATTAACTCAACTCCCAAAAGGAAAGAAAACGTCTTTTCGTTTAACCCCCAGTAAACTTAACTCTCATAGAAATATATGCTGTGTGAAATAAAACACTAAAATTAAAATTATTTCTACAGGTAATTCTTGACAGGGGCAGAAAATATATTTAATAATATTAACCCAAAAGCTGCATAAAGATACATATTATAACTTTGTAAATGTATCAATATAAATTATAGCTATTGCTGTACTTTGTGTAAAATACAGCTATTACTGAGGATCTTATACATAATTCATGTAATATAAGTAAAGACTCGAGCGCTCTCAATAAAATTTGAATTTAGCGATCACAGAATACTTCATAGCGTATATATGAATGAACGATGAGCTGAATCCTGGCCTCAGCTCTTGGAGAGTTTTAGTCAGCTCAGTTTAGATCAGTTACATTCACATATTGTACTTTCACACTTAGTTTGCGGTTCAAGTTTTCTCTACAAAGACAGATATCTGCCTACTCGCCTAAATTTCTTCACTAAACCTGGAACATCTAATAATTGCGCTCGGAGGCATTCTCGTCAAATGAAGAGGCAATCACCTTTGTGAATAAAAAAAATGGATAAAAATGATAATAAAATGCCTAGTATTATTTAGACGGGTTAGGTAGATGGGGGCATCGCTGGGAGAAGTTTTAGAGTTACAAAATATAAAAACAAACAAAATTAACTTAATAAAAAAATGAAACTATAAAAATCACCACCAAAAAACATAATTACAGTTAAACTGGAAATAAAAAATAATACTAGGATATTCAGGAATAAAATAAAGCAAACCCACCAGATGAGACATTGTTGAAAAATGAACAATAATTTAAGACAAAATTTCTTTTATATTTATTAGATAAAAAAATGTCAGACCACCCTTTGCACATCACATGATAGGCAATAAACTGGCATAATACTATTAACACAACTGGTGATAGATATTATACAACGTATTATTTCTCCAGAAATGTTTAGTGACCTTATTTATTGTAGTGAACGGAATACATATCATAATATTCTCGGATCGCAATTACCACCATTTTACAGTGACTCCCATGGTAAATCCATAAATTAGGAAAACTACTTCCTTAAAAATATGCGCACAAGGCACTTTGTCATTGTATCCAATACTTTACAGGTATGCATAACCTTAAAGTATATGTAATACACAGTATGATAATTTAGTTCACTAAATAATTGTAATGTTTTCAGTATAGATGTTATCTAAATAGAAATAACATGGATAACAAATATTACGACCTCTCCTGGTTGGCGGATGATGTACCACGTGAGGCTGTGCGAGGTATAGCAAGCTGCCTGTACATTGTGCGAGTACAATGCATAACGTCTGCCCTCTGCCTCCTGGGGCCGATAACGTCCCTGTACTCTATAAATACTGACGACGTTGTACCAATTTTCGGGCACTGTACAACGTGGGTCACACACAAACTTTTGATGAAAAGTACCGTGTTGGGTACAACCTTTATACCTGTTGTGTATACCAATTTACTAACTGTAATATCATTTAACTTATAAAAGTATTACACATTTAAATAAGTAAATGACAATGATTTGTTTCCAAAATAATACAAAAAAAATTCAAGAATAAATAAGTTTGTGTATTTAAAAATAATTTGAATAATTTAATGTTGAAATAAATTCAACACGTGTAATATAATTTCTGTAAGCATTGGTATTGGCAATTGACATTTAAGTAAAACTCTCATTACAGTCTAACGATTAAACTAACTATCTTAGTACTCCACAAGTGCTGTACTGAAGTTGATAAACTAAGATATTTAATTCGCGATAATAGCCTTTGTTAGTTTGTTATTTAAGTTTCTTTAGAGGCTGTTGTAGAACTCTAGATTTCCTATTCTCCATCCCGACATTTCCATTAAAGAAGTTTGAATTAGTCTTTAAATAACCTCCTTTGATTAGTTTGTAGCATTAACAGCAATGATTAAGACTCGATTTAAATAGACTCGTATATTTATTACTTTACAGATTTTTGGAGACCTTATAAATTGTTTGGAGATAAGTACATTATATTACTAATTTTTCATTTTAGGATACTATAGTATTGTAAACGTATAGCATAAAGTTTCGAGGATTGAAATCTATCCGCTTTGTCAGGTGGGGGAGGTATTAGTACATAAAAAAATTGAACAGAAAGAAGAAAAGACGGGAAAGAAAAGGGTTCAAACATACCCAAAAGCTGCTTGGAGTCTAGTCCAGACGTTGTCACTTTAGAGAATGCGAGTATCAAGCGGAAGTCACGAGTGTGAGAAGCACAATCACACATCACACCGGCACGGATAAAAATGGGATACTAACACGAAAATCGATGTCGGCTCTTTCTTTTGCACCGCGTCGTGTCATTCAAACAATGGGTAAGGAAGGCGATGGTCAGAAGGACGAAAAGATAAAGGCAAGCAGCTTCCGGCCCTATGTTTTGGTCCTAAACGTTTGTGTTATGGTGTGAGTTGGAATAGTGTAACTAGTGTAATGGAACTTTGTTGGTTGAAGTTTCTTTAACTGGTATAATCTTTTTAGGTTTCATACTTACTTATTTTTAATATTGGTACCCAAAGGGGTTTAACCTCAACCTGGACTAGATTCCAACCAGTTTTGGGTATGTTTGAACCCTTTTCTTTCCTTTCTTTTCTCCTTTCTGGTTTATATTTGTTATGTACTAATACCTCCCCCACCTAACGAAGAGGATAGATTCCAATCCCCGAAACGTTTGCGTTATACCTTTTGTAAACATAACGATGGCAATGTCCGAAATCCTGTTATCCTTTCAAACCTTCTATCGTCAATAACTTACTTTAACAAAGAAAAGTATTTTAAAGATGTTTTTAATACATGTATAAATTCACACAGGGAGGTCCATAAATAACTAACACATTTTATTATTAATTTTTGTTCCCAAAATTTGAACTATATGGTAACATTTTTAAATGTATAGATAGAAAACACAAATGGTTTTTAGTGGTACTCAGTAACTCTCGATATGGCCATTTATGGCTATGTGGATTTCAAATCAAAAATCAATCTCCCGCTAAAAATTTTTCAGCATTTCATGAGTAAACACTTTCAATAGCATCCCTAAGCCGCTCTCTTACGTGGTTTAGGTTTCTAATATTCTTTACATACATAATTTTCTTGAAATGAGACCATAAAAATCCATTGAGATTAAGGCTGGACTCCTTGGTGGCTATTGTATTGGTCCTCCCTTTCCAATCCAACGATCTTGGAACGGCGATCCAGAACATGCCGATATGTTATGGAAAAGTAGTAGAGCATCATCTTGATGGTAAATTGGATAAGTAAATTTGATAAGTAAATTGGACCTTCCGTAGTTTCAGTTTCGACTGGTTGGGGAAATTCAAAAGGTATCACCATATCACAATAACATTGTAGCGGTTACAGAATTCTCACAAATAAAAAATGGCTCCAAACATCTATTGTACTTTAAGCCACACCCATTTTTGTTTTTGGAATGTCGCGTTCATGCTCGACAAACTTAATACTGATTCAGTTCTTTTTAATTTTTTTGTAGTTAGCGAAACATATAACACGATGCACTGGAATAATGTCGTTTCTGTCAGGCTGTCTTCTAGCACAAGAATTAACAAAGAGAAAAGTCTTCTAGGTTTTATCATTTTGTATTAGGCTTCATTTTTTATACAAGAAATATCGAGTTCAATGATGGTGCATCACTTTATGGGATTAGGCTGTCTGTGTCAGCGAACATTTACACATTTTTCTCGTGGTTAAACTTGATGAAAACAAACAACTTATAGCCATAACGAGCACCCAGATAATTGTTCATAGCATTATACTGTGTGTGCGTGAGAAATATGAAGAGTTCACATAGGCAGGAAACAAATAGTCTGGTACGGTCAAACAACAGTCCTGTAATCAACTCCCACATCAGACAACTACCTGCAATATTGAGAGTACATTCATAGCAATCCTTACGAGTTTTTTCTAGGTTCTCTGTTGGTTATATAATGTTTGCGCCTCTTTTCCTTTGTTTATATACATTTTTGATAATATGATGTAAAATTGAGAACTATTTGTTTACTAAAACATCGTTATAACTGTAAAAATACATAAACAATATTACTACTAGATTGGCATTTATTTTATTCAAACTACTGTACATCACCGTTAAAATCTGTTCATAAATAATGACCGGAAGGACACGCTAGAGGCTTCGCCCTGATCTATTATTTATGTTATCCTTATTTTAACCGACCACCAGCTGCTTATGACTCTTTGCTGCAATGCCCATAATAGCAAGGCTGCAATGGTTGCAAATAAGACAAAGAGATATGGTAAACTTTACTAAAAAGAAGTTTTAATAGAGTTTTTCTCTGTTGTTTCTGTTGAATTATTAATTGGGAGTCAGTTGTACCCTACAAGCTAGTCTCTAAGACAATCTGCAGTTGCCGTAAGACAGGAAATCAGAAAAAGGACAAAGGAATATAAGGAAATGAAATCCCTCGCTGACTCCTCCCTCCACATCAAGCTGATTCAATTCGTATTTTCACAGGTTTCTAATAACCCTACTATTTGCAGTATCTGAGTATATAATTAATTTTAAAATTTAAATTTTAAGTAGTGTACGTGATACTATAATAAAAAAAATCACAAAAATCATATATTTCACAAAAATATACTAAAAGTTTTCGTATGGCTAGATCTTAAGAATGACAAAAAATATGTAAACATACTAACTCAAATTGTAGACTAATAGACACTAATTATGATTTTGTGGATAGAGCAACCAAAGTTATTGCAATACGGGTAACTTAATTGTAACTTGTAGCGGTTACTAAGGAAACCTATACATAATTCATGTAATATATCTAACGAGTTGAGCGCTCGCAATACAATTTGAATTAGTGATCACAGAATACTTTATACCGCATAGATGAATGAACTATGAGCTGAATCCTAGCAAGTTCGTGGAGAGAGATTTAATCAGCACAGTTTAGATCGGTTAAATTTAAAAATTGTACTTTAAAATAGTTTTGTATTTGCGTTCTACTAAAGATATCAATAAAAATATTTACATTTACATTATATTAGCAACATAGAGTTCACTGAACATTACCGAAATTTTGTCCATTGCTATTCTTGATGGCACCAAGGAAATCTACGGATAAATAAGTTTGAACAAAAATTAACTGCAATTATATGAACTTGTAATATGTGAAATAGTAACACATGTATGTAACTAATAAAATATACATACTCTTATATATAATACATACATATACATATATACTTAGACATATATAATACATACATATATGAGGATAAATAAGTTTGAACAAAAAATTAACTGCAATTATATGAACTTGTAATATGTGAAATAGTAACACATGTATGTAACTAATAAAATATACATACTTTTATATATAATACATACATATACATATATACTTAGACATGTATAATACATACATATATGAGGATAAATAAGTTTGAACAAAAATTAACTGCAATTATATGAACTTGTAACATGTGAGATAGTAACACATATATGTAACTAATAAAATATACATACTCTTAAATATAATACATACATATACATATATACATGTACATATATAATACATACATATATACTTAGACATATATAATACATACATATATGAGGATAAATAAGTTTGAACAAAAATTAACTGCAATTATATGAACTTGTAATATGTGAGATAGTAACACATGTATGTAACTAATAAAATATACATACTCTTAAATATAATACATACATATACATATATACATGTACATATATAATACATACATATATATATATATATATACTTAGACATATATAATACATACATATATGAGGATAAATAAGTTTGAACAAAAATTAACTGCAATTATATGAACTTGTAATATGTGAAATAGTAACACATGTATGTAACTAATACAATATACATACTCTTATATATAATACATACATATACATATATGCAGTTAATTTTTGTTCAAACTTATTTATCCTCATATATGTATGTATTATATATGTCTAAGTATATATGTATATGTATGTATTATATATGTATAATACATACATATATATATGTATACATATACATATATAATACATACATATACATATATACTTAGACATATATAATACATACATATATGAGGATAAATAAGTTTGAACAAAAATTAACTGCAATTATATGAACTTGTAATATGTGAGATAGTAACACATATATGTAACTAATAAAATATACATACTCTTAAATATAATACATACATATACATATATACATGTACATATATAATACATACATATACATATATAATACATACATATACATATATACTTAGACATATATAATACATACATATATGAGGATAAATAAGTTTGAACAAAAATTAACTGCAATTATATGAACTTGTAATATGTGAAATAGTAACACATGTATGTAACTAATAAAATATACATACTCTTATATATAATACATACATATATAAGGATAAATAAGTTTGAACAAAAATTAACTGCAATTATATGAACTTGTAATATTTGACATAGTAACATATGTATGTACCTAACAAGATATATATACACTTATCGCGTAAAATATTGTACTAAACGTTGAAGGCAACTAAAATTTTGGTACTCGTAGTAAATAGTATAAATTTATAAAATAAAGCCAATCTAATGAAAACTGTTAAGATTACAGGACGACCGGTGTTTTCCAACAGAAAAATTATATTGTTACAAGAACAATAAATTATGTTTTAAGAGCTAAATCTTCTAATGTAATTTATGATTTTCCAATGTTATCCCACAGCATGAATACAGTGCAATCTTCAAAACATATGACGGTGACTACACGAAAGTTTAAGTGACAACTGAAACCATAAACCCTAATCCAGCACCGATCTATGACAGTAGTAACAAAACAGAAAGATCATGACACAACACAGATGTACCGCTGTACCACACTCATTCAGCACGCATTACAGCACGGAATATGAGACTGACAGGAAGTAAACGCTCGTGGTTACAGCCTGTGTCAGCGGCACAATATAGATGTACCGCTATACCACACTCACTCAGCACGCATTACAGCACGGAATATGAGACTGACAGGAAGTAGACGCTCGTGGTTACAGCCTGTGTCAGCGGCACAATATAGATGTACCGCTATACCACACTCACTCAGCACGCATTACAGCACGGAATGTGAGACTGACAGGAAGTAGACGCTCGTGGTTACAGCCTGTGTCAGCGGCACAATATAGATGTACCGCTATACCACACTCATTTAGCACGCATTACAGCACGGAATATGAGACTGACAGGAAGTAGACGCTCGTGGTTACAGCCTGTGTCAGCGGCACAATATAGATGTACCGCTATACCACACTCACTCAGCACGCATTACAGCACGGAATGTGAGACTAAAAGGAAGTAGACACTCGTGGTTACAGCCTGTGTCAGCGGCACAATATAGATGTACCGCTATACCACACTCACTCAGCACGCATTACAGCACGGAATGTGAGACTAAAAGGAAGTAGACGCTCGTGGTTACAGCCTGTGTCAGCGGCACAATATAGATGTACCGCTATACCACACTCACTCAGCACGCATTACAGCACGGAATGTGAGACTGACAGGAAGTAGACGCTCGTGGTTACAGCCTGTGTCAGCGGCACAATATAGATGTACCGCTATACCACACTCACTCAGCACGCATTACAGTTAACGCATAGCAAAAGTAATGCATTTGATACATTTTACAACAAAGTTATTGTTATTTTGAAATGTTTCCGTTATTACTATTAAACAACACGACATTGCTAAACTCATAAATGTCTTTATGGTTAGAACAGGAACTCTCCTCACAACTGAAACTCTCATTTTTACGAGTTTCTAAAGACCCTCGGGTTGTTAGCGAATCTCTTTGAAACCCAGTAAAACCTTCTGTTCCCTTAAATGTATACACTTTCAAGAGCTTCGGCGCAGAAAATGCCATGTTGACATTTCAAGAAATTGAATTACCATCCACATCCTCTTATTAAGATAGGGTTTTAACTACCGTTTAATATAACTCTAATGTCCAGGCAAACACTTTATAATATAAACTATCAATTTTTGCTGAAGACAAAAAATATATTGTGCTTTATCACAGGGTAATTTATCTTTTGAGCTTCCGCTCCAACCACATTCACAATTATGTTATTAATAATAAACTAAATTTACAGATTTATGCAAACTAGCTCCAGATGATAGTAATAAACTTATTAATGTAGTAAATATTTATTTGTGGTTTTAAAACATGGATATTTTCAAAACAAACATTCGGAGAGATAAAATTGACTAGATTTAATATTGAGAGTGTGTAAAGTTTTTTAAGAAACCGTTCACTTTACATATTTAACAACAAATGATGTAATACATTTATTTAAATGTTTATTTCAATACGAAAATTAACAAAAAGATTCTTTGAACGAGTCTCTTAACGCTATTTTCCCTCATGGTGAAATTTAAGTAGCATTACCAAAACATATTTTATTACACATACGTGTTGGATCTCATGATGAGGCAAACAAATTCAAGAAGTTATTTATACTGACAATGATTTATCACGACGTTTTTTGAAATTCTTAAGTTTCAAAAATTATTTAATATAAATTTATAGTATTGAAGGACAGGACGACATAACGTAATGAGAAAGGTATAACACATACGGAAAGCGAGTCAGATAGAATGCCCTTTCACTTTATGATCCTGATATCAATAAGGTTCTTCCTTGATCCAATAGGAACTTTACATTCCCATTTTTTAATTTTCTAAAGCCTTTTTGCCAAGTGTGATCGCAAAGACAGACAACGATACCATTTCAAGTTGGTCCTGTCGGGCCTATCTAATCTGTGTTTCATCCCACTTTGTTTAGTATACGTGTAACTGCTTTTGTTTTAATTTAAAATGTCATGAGGATATGATTTACAATATTTTAATTTTTTTTTATATAGTAATATTCTACACGATCATATATCACATAAATAAAGAGTTTCTTCAAGATGGAAGTTATATTTCTTCTAAGCTGCAGTTCATTATAGTGTATCAATCAAATTGTAGTAGTACAAGGTTTCGGTTACAAATCTTACAGTTACTCTGTATATATATATATATATATAATATATATATATATATATTGCTAAAGACTTCTCTCAGTTAGTAGTAATTGTGGACATAGGATGTTAATGAAAATCGTTCAAGCATGTGGATTACAAAAGAGCCATATAGAAAAAAATTTAAAGAAAGAAACTCAAGCGTTGTAGTAACGAGGCTTGCTGGAATGTGATTTTCTCTTAGATAGCATAATTTAACCAAGCGTTTCAATTAAAAAATTAATTTATTAACTTATATGATATTTTCTAAATGAAATACATCCTTAAATTTTTTTTAGTTTGGGAAAGAAAAACATACGTTTTACAGAATAATAAAAAATATTAAACAACTTTCGAAATGTAGTTCCTTTGAATTTTTCAGAAAATTTTTTCCTTTTTAAAAAAGTACCTAGAACATTATGGCTGAATATAATTCTGTAATTTTTATGAATGTACAGTATATTTTTATACTAAACACATCGAACATACTTATATACATCACAATTATTACAAAAACTGTTTGCTTGCGTAGAGAAATATTGTTAGCAAAATATGTGATACAGAAAAGCGTCAAAATATCTTCTAAACATCAAGTTTTCGGATCCAAGCAGGAACAAGGAATAGAGTTGGAGTTGGGACTTTTTAAAATTACAAGAAATCTATTCTGTATTAGTTCCTGTTGATGCAATTAAAAATTTTTAAACATTTCGCAGAAAACTTGGACGAGACATTTTATGACTTGGTTAAAATTTAGTTTAACAATTTTAATAGTCTAAGCCGGACAACAATAACAATTTTATGACTCTCCCAAATTGGTTGTTAGTTCTATGTGGGAAAATCATATAAGAAGGTATATGCTCGCTCAGTTTCTGTGTTTTAGCATGAACACAGACAGTCAAGGAACAAAACCCACACTTTTCTCCAACAAACATACAAGAAAAGCTTAATTGTCGTTCAGCTATTAGATTACCAATAAAACTCATTAGTAATATATTGCATATCAAACTAAACTAAGGCGTTTGAAACCGTCTTTTAACAAAGTAAATATGAGAGCATTCGAATGCATTCATAAAATATATCTATCCATCTATCTGTCTGTATGTCTATCCGCACGATACCTCGAGAACGAAATGACTTATAGACTTCATTTCTATTCGGCCAACACTGGGTGAGAGATACTGGCTGGTAGCGATCATTTTTACATTAGTCTTGTGTGTATCCATGGTGACAACGATAAAGTTGCATAATAAATTAATTTAAAGGAAACATTACATTTTAACATGTGCCAGAGTAACACATGTACCTCCAGAATTCAAAGCATGCATGCAGTCTCAGTGAAGGCCGTTACGTGGTGTGGAATACTCTTATCTTGAATATTTAAATCACTTTTGGACAGTTAAAATCGGTATTGTTAATTATTAAAAAGGTTGGATTCCACGGTTGTCTCATAACACAAAAGTCGACTCTAAAAATGATCCCCAAAATATTTATGGATTCTTAATGTAGCGGAGAAATTAAATAAAATTTCCCCACATTGTATACACTTTTAAGCAGCAAAACCAAATAACCATGAACATTTTTATTGAATTAAAAAAAGATTTTCTCTAAAAAAATGTACCAGGAACTTGTGAGCGGGCACTCTATGCACCTCATTCCGAGGTATGCGATAAAAACTTATAACACGCAATTTCTTGCACTTTTAAGTGTAAAGTTTGTTTCTTTTTCCCTCAAAGACTGACGTTAATACTTTTCTCACTATAAAACACTCTTTCCATAAATCTTCTGTACTTTAAAAAATAATTTTTCATTGCGCGTACTCTGATGAACATTTCTTAAACATTTCATAATTTCACTGCAGTAAACTGATATTACTTTTCAGTTATCTGTCAGAAAAACATAGTATATACATCCCATACAGTTTTGTTATGTTCGAATGTTAATTTTCAGGATCAACAGGAAAGAATTTTAATTTTTTATAATATCCCGTGTATGGCCAAACATCCTTTAAATGAAGACATTGACATTACGAGCCAAGTATTTGTGACATTTCAAGGTTGTATAGGTTAATCTACCTACATATAACGGTTCACAATATATAAAGGTCTCTGCGCTAAACTTACAGTCAATTAGATGTATTCTAAATATAAACAATTGTATATATATATATATATATAAGCAATTTTTGAAGTGGTTAAATTTATGGATTCCTTAAAAGATAAAATAAAAACTTTTTGTGATTCAATATATATATATATATATATATATATTAATTTCAATAAACATTGAATCACACAAAGTTTTTATTTTATCTTTTAAGGAATCCATAAATTTAACCACTTCAAAAATTGCTTATATAACTACAGTTTTTTTAAATATTTATCACCAAATCTCCTTCAGTTAATCGCATAACACTATTTAAGGAAATGAAAGGAAGATCATTCAGAAAATAATGGGTATACCAAGTTTAAGAGTCACTGTCCAAGATATAACCTGTAGAACCACTGCATACACTAAAGGTAAAAAAATAAATAACAAAATACAAATATATAACCTCTATTATCCTGCCTCCATTAATTTTAATTTATAGTATCAATTATCTGTGAAGGTTTCAATTCTATGTTTATAATGTAATGTTTTTCCTCACTAGAGAACTTGTAAATCACGTTTACGATTGACATGGCCAGAGGAGTTGAGATAGCCTCAAACAACTCCAGGAACAACTTAAACTTGGCAAGAAACTTGTTATGGAGACATCCACTCTTGTCAAAAATTTCTTCACAGCTGTGCCTATCTTGATGATTTTTCTTTTCAACTTTTCTTCAATAAAACACACAAAACAGTTGAGTTTCCCACATTGAATGCAATCGTCAGTCCAAATAAATACCTTGTTCCACACCATTCTGTTTTATTAACACCTACTTTTAACTCGCAGAATAAAGAAGGACATTTAGATGTAGAAAATAATTTGGTTTGCTAAATCTCAAAAGCCAACAAAAGAATCTATAAATTTATGTAAAATAAAGCTGGCTTAATAGGAACCTCTGCCTTTTGTCAGCCCAAACCACAAATCCACGACATAACACTTACCACTCCAAACACCGTCTCATCAGCGCCTTAAAATATCCAAGTTAATCCAAACTATTAATGAAAAAACATTTTCATAAATCATAGCAACGTTTAATTAAACATAATAAAGGTATCCTAATTTCTATTGCACTTCCAGTAAAATAACATTGAATACTGGGGTTCGAAGCGCAGCTATCTTCAAACACATCCGTGAATTTAAAATCTACTTCACAAACGTAAAGAACTAATTTCACATTAATTAGCCCGACCACCTTTTAGGCGACAATTATGGGTCAAGAATCGGCTGCCTAACAACAGTAGTAAAAAAGGAGCTGTTTATGCATTTTCAGATTTTATTCAATTCTAAGCTAAAAATTAAGAATACCATTTTTTATAATTTCCACTTCGTTAAGCCGCTAGTCGCCATTTTGTATTTTTATTAACAAATTATTATCTCTCAAACTAGTAAGTCTAAGGAAACCAAATTTGGCGCATAGGTTTGAATAGGTAAGAGGAAAATAAATATATAATTCATTATTTACTTTTAATACTAACAAAATGGCGTCCGTTGAAAATTATTTTATAAAACATGTACTAGACACCAATTTGTTGGTATATTTTAAAATTTGTATAACCAATGTAAAGCAGCTGATACCTATCAAAAGACAAAATGTTTGCTCCTTACAGCTTGTGCAAGCGTACCTTTAAAGTGGTCGTGCTCGCTTATGTCCTGACGGATTCCGATGACTCTAGTACCGTTGAAATTTTAATAAAATTCTCCAACTAATTGGTGTCTAGTACATGTTTTAACTATACTGGTTTTTCTGTTATTTGACTTCAAAAGTTTTCAATAGACGCCATTTTGTTATTATTTAAGAAAATAACACTATTTTTTATTTTCCTCTTTTCTACTTGAATCTATATGTCAAATTTGGTTTCTTTAGCTTCAGTAGTTTTAAACATAACAATGTTAATGTTAATGAAATAATACAAAATGGCGGCTGGCGCCTTATCGAAGTGGAAATTGGAAAAATGTTATTCTTCATTTTTAGCTTGAGATCACGTATAAAATCTGTAAATTCATAGCCAGCTCAATCTTTTTTACATCCCGTACATAGACATTATATAAAAGAATAATTTCCTACTTGGGAAGTCATCAAAACCAAGAGTAATAACTAAGTTATATCCAGCGTCACATAAACTAGAAAAGACACCAATAGGGATCTACCTTACCGATACACGTAGAGGAGTTAGGGGACGGATTACGATAAATTTTTGTTCATATAAATCTGTAGGTTTCCACATAACAAGGTTTTATGAGTATTTTAGTATTCTAAAACAAATAGTCTCAAATACTGGTATGGACCCGACTAAGTATCCCCTGCGATCAAAGGCATGAATAAAGGATGACTCAGCCCGGCGTCCCACCTCGGCAACCTTGACAAAGTGTCGAGTGCCATATGCTTTGCCATAGCACATTTGCCCTCGATCTAATATTATCAGAGCTAACCAATTACGACATTTTTCTGGTTACGTCTCTCAATTACACCACCTATAATTATTTTTTTTTTTTATATTTTGCATAAATGTGTCAGAAGAATCATGTTTGACAGCTATTTTGGACCTTTAAATGACATATATGTATACATTTACTAATGAAGAAATATTTCAAAAATTTGTCTTACCACGATTCAAAAATAGACTAATTTCGTAATTTTTTATTTTTTTCGTATTTTTAACTATATATTTGCAGTATTGTCCATAAGCTTTTTATATTCCGTGTATATAAACAGCTATATCACCGTCAAACCAATAAATAGAGATTAAAAGTAGCTACTTTCCATGCCTATATATGGTACTTGACGCTTTTTAAACTTTATTCACGCGCATTACATAGATAACGAAACGAACTTTCTATCCATTTGTTATTATGGTGTCTGTATGATAACTGAGGGGGGGATTAAATATTTGTATTTTGAAACGATATTGCTGGATTAAATTTATTCTTTTAAGGACGATTGCAGTCGAAATGTTCGACAACTTCTTTCAGGTAACAATAATGGATGCTCAAATATTTTTTTGTGATATTTTTCATTCAAAACTAAACAGTCAGTTAAACCACTTTATTAACATAACAACTACAGAAGTTTCAAATTTATGAGCCTGATATGCATTGGAGGGGCCCACACTAGCTTTCAGAAGCAGCACGTTATTTCTACCAACGTATTGTAATTGTAGCCTTCGAGCACTTTTAGTAAATTCAATTCTGCCGGGCCACCAACACGCTATCGACTTTATAGCCACCATAAGAGACATTTCGCAATGAAAACTTATTTAATAGTTAGTATTGATAAATATTTTATAATTTATACCAAATACCGGTGAACTTGAATTTGTACACATCAGGAAAAGAATTATAGTGTACCTAATTTGTACCAATTAATTTTTCCTCTCGGAATTCAACTCATGCAGACTAGCAAGTCGATAACGCTTTGCTGCCCCAGCGAAAATTGGAAATGGTACAACTCTTGTTCCTGAAGGATACAAATTCCAATGCTTTGATCAAAATAAGTAGAAACAATTTTTTGTGGAAATGTCAACTTAAAATTTCACTGTGGTCGGTCAGCGACATGCACCAGCAGAAGTAAATATTCTATAACTTCTGTTCTTGAAGAGTAAAGTTGCTAATACTTTTTTAGAAAGTAATTTCTTATTATTATTTAACTTTTCACTCAATATTCCTCAGGTGATGAGCTGTTGTGTCGCCAACCTGGGAAAATTTAATACATTATAACTCATTTTCTGATGGATAGAGATTCTAATATTTTGGTACAAATTAGGTTCTTATAATTTTATTCAAAGTTAAACCTCGAAATTCCATAGAAGCTAGGCCAGTGACATCCACCTTATAATAGGGTATCAAAGATCTGTTATACGTAATAAATGTTCAGGAAGAAATAATTTTTCATATCCAATGACAAAAACTTGTCTAAAGCTGATGACGGGCTCGCTAGAGGATTTAAGTGGAGAATCGGGAGAGAGATTCACTTGTACTTCAATTCAAGAGGACATTTATTAGACACCGCACTTAACGCAACGCTGCGTCATCGTTTATTCCACAGATCACTGCCTGTAAACGTTTAAATTTAAAAGCACTTCTTATTTCTTGAAAATTCATACATTCTCATTTAGCCAATTTGAATGTCAATTTTTCTTTCGGTTGTTATATAAAAATAAAAATTACATAAGGATATAGAGGACCCACGATTATTATTAACATTTTTCATTTCCTAAAGTACACACAAAATTGTTGAGAAAGAGGTGTATACAAATCTGTGCAGTCATGTGGTAAAGGAATTATATGATTTTGCAATCATATATAAACTATTAGGATAAAATAATATATCTCATTGCCAACTTGTTTTAAATCCTTCAATTTAATTACCTTGGGTTTATAGGTGTATAGCGGCCGCTCACAACTCTTAATAGTTTAATCATTTATTAATTACAGCAGCTTGAAATAATTGTGTACAAATAATAATATAGTAGATTCATACCCTAGAATCCCTACCTGTCTAGAAAATAAGTCTCGTGTACCATTTGCCGTCTTTAAATTTATTTTTTTAGAAGCTTCATAATTATATTGCATATATTGTAGCAAGAAAGTATACTGGGAGAAAATTTATATTTTTGACGTTGAAGTTTTAGTAACAAGACCGCAAAGTTTACGAGGAAGCCTGTAATATAGTGCCTCCAGTTTCACGACCGACTTGGGAGTTCAGATTGGTATAAATCAGGTGACACAATGGCCGTCCAGCTATCTTGTTATGTGACTGTAATAAACAATATAATAAAGTTATAACGTCGGTTGGACGTTTACCCGCCAAAAAAGGTTCACTAATTTGGTATAAACATATGACCTCAAATAGTTTTGATGTTTTAATGGATATACTACGTTTATTTCTACATTTATCGCTTATAATAAATTAAAGTTTGTGTAGGGAATATCTCTTACATATTCCATCCCTGAATAAATTCTAGTAACTGAGTACCACGGAGAAGAAAGGTCGTGTAAATAAGTGTATTTACAATATATTTAACGTGAACTGTCTGGAAAAAAGTAGTTTGCAATTGGATGTAGGATTTACTCAATACTCAGCTTATAGATAGACTAAATACAAATATTGGAATAAAACCTAGTAGATAGGGTAAGGGAATTGATTATAGAACATTTTGGTCAAATCAATGTGTAGGCAGCCTGTTGGTGTGGTCGCATGAATATAGCATGAGCCAGATCTGCAGAGAACTTGGATTTCCCTTCAAGTTACTGGGCTATCTTGATGTTGATGTGTACATTTTCAATTTATGGGCAGGAAAATATATGTAAAATCAGAAACAACAATTATTGTGGTATAGGTATGTTTGTTTGTATGTATTCTTCCTGTGTATGGAAAATATACGTTTGTGTACTACTTTTGCGGAAATTACAATCCTTCCTGATACCACTATACACGAATATGTTTATGACAATATGAAGTGGAATGTCAACTTTTCCCAATATGATATATAATCTAAATGTTTTTTCCTAGTAAATGTCACGGGTACAAGATAATGACTGTTTATTATTCCCAGGCCATAACGAACCTTCCAATCAGATAGATTGAATCGATAACTTTCTTGAGTATCTTAGATTATTTAATTTTTTAATAAAGTAAATTCTACTAATTCTACATTACAAGTAAATCAGCCAATTCCTTCGCAAAACGAACTGGCAACATCATTTGGAAATTAAAATGTTTTTGAGTCGAAATAACCTTAAAAAATAAAAATAAATAAAACTAGTGGATATCCACAAGGGACATCTTGGACTCACCGTTTAAAATCTTCCTTACGATCATCAGTTCTCTCATTGCCTGAAGGAATTTATCTCTCGTGATACACAGAAAATTAACACTTGTGGAATCCGACATATCTAAACAAGAAATTATGAGAAACGTAATTCCTAGTATCAATATTGTGTGTATGTGACTTTGAGATATAAAACCCCCACTAGTATTATATTTATAATTCTCATTTTAAATTTTTATATCCATTTAAACATTTGAAAATAGATTTACTAGAGTACTGGCGTGAATACGCCAGACTGTACGATCTATCCGATGGTTAAATAAACAGGAAATATTATACAGTTGCCCGGGTATAAAAATGGTTTCTCTCTCAACCATACATTCTCTAACCAAGTTACTCTCGATCTGTTATTTTATAGGTCATTCCTAATAAACTAGTATCAAATATAAACATTAATAATTGAAACACTGTGGTTATTCGATATTTGTGTATATGTATTGTTTTTCTCTGTACAGGAAACACACCTTTGTGCAATACTTTACAATATTATCTTGAGAGGAAATTGGAAAAATACAATCCTCCCTAATTTCAGTCTACACGGATATACTGTTGAGAATGTGTGTGGGGTTTAAAACAGTTTTCCAGTGCATTATATAAGGGTTTGTTTTTTATCTGCAAGAAAACTTCTTTTAGGATTAATATTTCTTGAATTTGTTTCCCGACTCAACGGTTTTCGTACAATCTGGGTTTACTAAACAGAAATAAATTCAGGAAATTCAACGTAACAAAACGAATCAGTCCATACCAACGTCAAACGATTTGGCAAAACTATGAGGAAAACAATTATTGAATCAAATTACCTGTCATAATTAAAATAAACTGAATTAAATTTGAGAATGGTTAATCGCAAAGCTACATTTTGGACCCACTTTATGAAATACTCTTTACGATAATGTTCTTCATCTGCGGTTGCCTAAAGGAATTTAACTATTGGGATTCGTACTTATCTCAAGAAGAACTAATGAAATACGTAAACCATACTAATATTTACACGTAATTTTGAGACCCAACACCCACTTTAAACATATATTATAACAACTGTAAAATCTAAGACTAGTGTTACGATTGTAAATTCAATACTGTAAGTCTCATGAGGTTTGCTATCATTAACTTAAAGGTCTGTCGCCATTGCGTTTCGATTCATCATTAATAAGTAGAATATTTATGCTCGTACATTCTTTTTTAGGTAAGTGAATTCATTTTTATTCATTTTATGAGGCCTATGATATGTCGTGCTCCTCAACATGGCTTTTTGGCTTTGTTTTAATCTGTTATAGAAGTTTTCGTCGTTTTGAATAGTATACATGTTTGAAGGCTTGTATAAAGGCACGAAAATTGATATATCTGAAATTAAATATAGGCGTAATACAATTTTAAAAATATTTGCTCAAAATTAATTTTATAGTTTATATTTATTTTAATATGTTGGTTGTTCCATACCACAGATTTAAACCAATAACTAAATTTAGTATGAACAAGATGAAATGGTTTTGACATTGTTTTTAGTTATCTGTATTGGTATGAAATTTAATACAAGTATGTTTCAAACGTTTAGTGAAGCGATAATGTTTAGGGATTTTAAATTGTGATATTTTACTAACAATATTTGTAAAACTAATCGACTGTTTAATTCAGCGTGAACGAATCAAATCTGTGAATATATCATTAAAGTATATTATTATAATAGTGGTTTACCTGGGAAATTTGTAATTACAATTATCGTTTGAAAACAAACATGAAATCGGAGAAACATTGTTTTACTAAAACCAATCTTACTCATAAAGTGTTTGAATTAGGCAGTGCAGCGAGTTAGCTCCAAACTACTAGCTACTCTCTGTGGCCATGTTCTTTGAATGCGTTAGCAGAGAGGACGATGTCGAGGAGATCACCTCAGAACAATGCCCTTTGTTTGGATGGCAGCTGAAACAGAAGTACAAGCAACCGACTTTGTCAAGAAAACGAATTGTGAAATTGTACAGACCGAACTATATTAGCGTGTGTTAGGAGTGTAGGTAATCTGTAGTTCAAACGTTAAACTTATCGTATTGGTAGAGCGAATATGCAGCACCTTCAGTAAGTATCTCCTCACTTCTCATTGGCCTTTCCACTGGCGCTTAAGGGGATCCGCCACTATCTCAGACTTTTTTTTCATCTTGACTTTTTTTAGGTGTTTAAACTTTTTTTATTATTGAATAGGACTTAATTAGAGGATTTATGCATTGAAACCAAAAACTCAACAATTAATTTTGTTTTTATGAAGCTTTTCAAAAATTTTTACAAAATTTTTAGTAAAAAAAAAATCTAAATAACTTTTTTATTTACAAACCTATATTAAAAGGTTGGATATTAGTTTGTTTCTAACACTACCAAGAATATCCCTGTGTATGTTCAACCTGGTAACTTAAAAAATAACTTACTTATGAAATATTTTACAAAATTATAAAAAAATCCCTCAGTTTTTCTAATTTTATTTTTTGTTCTCCTACTTTTATAGAAATAATCCTTGTATTGCATTGCCTATATACACAACCCTTCTTCATAATATCAAGGTACTATGCTAAAAATTTGACAGCTATATCTATCATAGTAACAAAGTTATTCAAACTTACGTGAAGCAAGTTCCTCTAAATCTAAGTTTTGAGAAAACGGCCGTAAAAGTTAACATTTGTTTTTAGTGGTTTTAAAAGTCTCCTGCACCATATGTAACACCCTCCACTTTTTTTATTTTCTTCCTCTTCCAGCTGGGCACTTTTCACTAGTTTCCTGTACTTCTTGTATTTTTCTGTGTCTTTTTCTTTCCGAAGGCGAAGACGATGAGAGTCCGTCTTTTGGGTCGCACTGCATTACTCCCCGGTGAAATACCAGCCTTAGAAAAGAGCTTGGTCATTGTCTAGGCATGTCCCTTATTGTACAAGCTAATGCCCACTGCCACCAAGGCATCAAGCTTCCTTTTGGTAGTACAAATTGTTTTTGGACATTTACTCCATATAACCCCATGTAGGGACTCGTTTGCGTTTTGAGTTTTTCCTGAGTAGCATATTTTTAGAAGATCATCTTTAGACAAATCCTTTAGAAACTGACTTTCTTTTCAAATTGCTTCTGATTTTCTTGCCTAATTTTACTCTTCCCATATTTACTTACCACAAAGTAAGCAAAAAAGGTATGCCTAGCCTAAGTCAAAAAACTAAAGCACCACTCAAAATTCACTGAATAAAAACTATATAAGCTTAAGTTAGCTGTTATTAGTTGTCACTCTGTTTACTAACAGTCAAACATAACCTCCAATAGCAATAAACAATGATTTTAAACTCAAGAAGCAACCAGCAGTGATGCAACTTTGAATTCACAAATTGTTCACAAATTTTTATTATTTTTATGTAAAATACATACTAATATATATATATATATAAACATGAATATTTTTATATTTTTGTGAAAATGTACTTTATACTTTGTTACTATGGTTCTATTTCATCAAAATACATTTACAGTAAAGAAAATAATAATAATTGGTGAATACGCCAAAACGTGATTGAAAAACTGCCAAAACAGAGAGGTGCACTGTTTTACATTTTGGTTAAAAAATACATGAAAAAATTTTCATATTGAGTTAAAATTTCACCCACATGTTCAAAACTATATACTTAACCAAAAAATCTACTTTTTGGAAAAAGTTTAAAAAATTTAAAAATCTGTAAAAAGATAGTGGCGGATCCCCTTAAGTCACTAAAAGCAACTGTTGACTTCATAAATAAATAAATTAAAATGTCTTTTTATTAGAGCATTTCTAAGTATACAAACAACATACGCAAAATACTATAATTTAAATTAAGCTAACATTAAATACTACATACAAATAAAGCATTGAAACTATATTAAATGGCTACTTACAGGAACAAAATCTACTCACATAATTTATTTTTAATACTTTTCTTAAATTAAGCTAAGTTGACTAGACTTTTGAGGCAATCGGGAAGGCCGTTGTACAATTTTGGCCCGAAATAGGAGAAACTCTTCCTTCCGAGCTCTAAATGTACTCTAGGAAGATGAAGACTTCCTCCGTGACGAGAGACCCTTTGTGACACTTGATCCCGATACAGTAGTCTCTCCTTAAGGTACTGGGGTTCCTCAAGGGTTAGGATCTTGTGGACCATACAAGTAGTCAGTACTCCACAGGCCGCTTCCATCGGCATTAAGTTCGCAGCATCACGATGGGAGGATATATGATAAAATTTGCGGAGAGAGAACACAAAACGCACAGCTGAGTTTTGAACTCTCTGTATTCTGGCGATGTCCCCTTTTGAAATACTGTTCCCATAAGCCGGATAGCAGTAGTAGAATACTGAAAAAACAAAAGACTGAACTATCTGCAATTTTGCAGACTCAGGGAGTAAAGATCTAAACCTGTAGAGACCCCGCAGTCGCCCTAGGGCGCGTTGAGTAGCATGCGTGACATGATCGGAGAACGAGAGCTCACTGTCTAGTACGACGCCGAGTGTTTTCACCTTGTCGCAGACTTTCAAACTCACGCCCCCGAGCAAAACACCTACACCCCTCGCTCTCAGGGTCTGCACAAGATCACGTGGTGCTATGTGCAACACACTACACTTGTCTATGTGCCGCCTCAAACCATTTGCAGACGACCAGGCGAAAATCGCCTTGAGGTCAGCATTGATCCGAAACAGAGCGTCCTCAGCAAAGGAAGCATCATAAGACAAGTGCAGCTGGCAGTCATCGGCGTACAGGTGCACGTTGCAGTTCTGCACACAGCTGGGGAAATCAGAAGTGTACAGATTGAACAACACAGGACCAAGACAACTGCCCTGAGGCACTCCTCGACTCCTGAAGAGTGGAGAAGATGTCTCATTTCCCAACCTTGTCACCTGACTTCCACTCATGTAAGATTGTACCCATTCAATTAAATTTTCACCAGTTTTGTAGGACTTCATCTTGGCTAACAGCAACTCGTGGTTAATTGCGTCAAATGCTTGAGAGAAATCTAATAATACCAAAGGGCTGTACTTTCCTGCATCTTTAGAGTCAATTAAATCACTAAACAGGTTTGCTAAAGCCGAACAAGTACTATGGTTTTTCCTGAAGCCGGATTGAGTTTTTGGCAATACCTTGTTTCATTAATGAGATGCGTTTTAGCTTTCAGCGCATACGGACTCACAACTTTGATCATATATATAGATATTTCATCAATTCCTACTGCTTTTGACTTGATGCTATTCATTGCAGCTCTTACATCATTATCGTCTGCAGGTGAAAACTGAAATATAGTCTCTGAACTGTTGTTACTGTTCTCTTTCAAACTTTCTATTAGTTCCTCACTTGCTTCAATACTATTACCCATTTCAACAAAATATCTGTTCATATCGTTGATATCCAAGCTGTGTGGTATAGTTCTGTTTGTAGTCTCGGTTACAACATCACACCTTTTTAAGCACCTCCAAAACTCCTTTGGGTCTTTGTTTGAAGCAAGTTTTTCAGAGAAAAATTCTTTCTTTGCTCTCCATACCAAGTTGTTTACTGCATTCCTTAGGGTTTTATAGTTGGTCCAATCTTCAGTGTTTCTAGATTTTACGTACTTGTTTCTCGCTCGGTTCTTAATTTTTATAAGTTGTTTCACGTCGGCAATCATCCAAGGAGATTTCTTTCTAGGTACCCTCTTGCATACTATGGGAGCTTGCTTATCAAATACTTCTGTTATTTTGCCAGTAATAAACTCTTCGATTTCGTTTACGTTTTGCATCTGTATTACGCTATCCCAATTTGCACTGGATACCTCTCTAAGAGCTTCAGCAATTTCAAACTTAGAGAAGCTTCTATATTTTATTATTTTTGCAGCTCTCTTTTCTTTTCTGCAAAATATTTCACAGTATATTAGCTTGTGGTCCGTAATCTTCACCCCTCTTTTGTCCATAAGGCTAGGCGCATCAATAACGCCGCTCCTCTCAACTTCAACAGATCTATCCACAAATATGTGGTCTATTAATGTACTTGACGTGTTCGTCACTCTCGTTGGCTCGTTGACGAGTTGAACTGCATTGTTTTCCTTCGAGAGTCGGCGCAAATATACTACTTCGAAAATGCAAGTCTTTGATGAGAGATCGATGTTTAAATCGCCTAAACAGATGATGGAGTTGACCCCAACAGCCAAGTTCACAAAGAGGGAATGAAACAAGTCAGTGAAGTAGGAGTACCTCACAGTTGGAGGCCTGTATACTGTACATAGGCCGAGCCTCAACCCTTTTACCTTTAGCACAACACAGAGCCTCTAATGCCGGGTTGGCATCATCACCGAGAGAACACACATCAAAAGGTATGCCCTCTTTGATGTACAGAGCAACACCCCCACCAATGACCTGACTGGAGTGCTCACCCTGAACACCAATAGTGCAATCCTTCCTCAGCATAGTGTAGCCCAGTATGTTATAGTTATCTGAAGGCGTGGTTGGATGTAGCCAAGTCTCAGAGACAGCAAACACGTCATAATCAAAATCATGCACAAACGCACACAGCTCGCCAAAACCTGTGTCAAATGCGCAATTCTGAGCGTTGAAATCATACAAGGCCTCAACTTGAAGTCATGTGCATCAATTTTGGCGTTGAATTCGTCGAGGCCAATACCTGTGTTAGTCGTAGGGCCCTCTCACGCGATGGCGTTCACTTCAACCAAAGGGGCGCATCTCGCTTGGGAGTTCTCTTTGTGGAGACCATTCGTGGTGTACTGAAGTTGTCAGTTACCTCCCCTAGTGACCATGATAAGCCTGTCGTAACCTCTGGCCTGAGTCCGGACACTGAGCAGGTTGACGGCAACCTTGGAGCTCCTGAGGAAGCTGATGCCTCTCAGTGTTCGGGAAACTTGCTGGAGGGGGGGACGGGGACCGTCTCAGAATTGCGCATTTGACACAGATTTTGACGAGCTGTGTGCGTTTGTGCATGATTTTGATTATGACGTGTTTGCTGTCTCTGAGACTTGGCTACATCCAACCACGCCTTCAGATAACTATAACATTCTGGGCTACACTATGCTGAGGAAGGATTGCACATATTTGACTATATATGTGGGCTTAATATTTGGTTAAAATATATATAAATACAATACATACAAACGATAAGTACATATATATGTATGCATGTATTTAGGGTCTCAATTAAGTCCTAATACTGATTGAGATATCCCCCATAGAAATAGTTTTTAAGTTAACATGAGTTGGTGAAAATTTTTAAATTTGAACTAATTCAAATAATTTTATTCTTCTAAATTTTTACTACTACTTTTTATTATAATTTTGTACCATTTTAAGGCTACTTTCAACTGACATGTAAATATATTTTTAAATTATATAATGCGATTGTCTAATGCTTATTAGAGTTTAAGTTATCAAATGAAATATAATTATATAACCTTTTAAGAAAATACATTTTTGGAAAATGTTTAATATCGGTTTGTGTCTTTATAAATACAATAGTATTTTTCTTTTTTGATACCTTGTTTACGTTACATCACTTTTTGACTTGTTGATATGTTCCCCCAAATTAGTAGAAACATCTTTTTGGACACGAAATCTTAAGTTTCCAATCATTGTAGCTACAAATAGTTATATTACATTAGCAGCATGTAAAAATGTAATGTAAATAATTAATATTGACTATACGGTATTGTACGAGAATTTGCAATAGCATCGTGAAGGGAGGTAGCCAGATGTTGAGGATAGATGTCAATAATGAAGCAAACATATGAGAATTGTGAGTAGACATGCTGACATTATTCCTTGCTCGTCGTCTACTGTCAAAACATTGTGTATCGCTTACTGCTTCATCCATGATTATACTACTTTCCTTACTGTTATAACTACTCGTATATTTTTTGTAATATTTCTCTTCTATCTTATTTCAGTGCAACTTATATCGTTAACCTAATTCTAAAAACTCTAAAGTTTTGAATTTTACTTAGGTCCCTTAAAAATTCTCATTCCCATTCTTCTCTTATCTTCCCTTCGCCTTCATTCCCTTATTGGCTTGTCAGTTTTGTTTCTATTCTTTGATGTACTTTAAAATCTTTAAAATCTTTCACTTTTAAGGTTCTTTTCTACGTCTAGCCACTACAAAACTACGGCAAACCGTACTTATCGGTACTCAATGTATTTATGGGTACTCAATGTATTTATGAGTACTCGATGTAGTTATGGGTACTCAATGCGTTTATGGGAACTTCATGTACTTATGGGTATCAAGTGGCAGTTTAAAGTGTCTCTTTACAAGTAGTTAGGCAATTTAGAGGCATTTTAATAAAATATTAAAGTGCTGTATTTACTGCTTATTCACTTCAACCATGCGCTCTAGCCAGGCTACATTATTAGCTTCCATAAAATGAGAATCGAAGTGTGTGCCATATTTTGCAGGCATAGCAAAATCCTGTTATGTAATCTATAAACAGACCGTAACACTTCTATATATGCTAAAATTGTAACCAGATTATTCCAATTAATAGAAAATTCGACAAATGTTACATACATAACAACAAATCAATATTAATATACTCGTAATTGTCTCTTTTGGATTAGTGGAACTGAAGTTACTTTACATATTATCTCTTCAAGTACGCTCTAAATTAAATTTAAATAAATTATTTTACACAACTCTAATAGAGTTTTAAAACGTAGTATTTGCTAGAGTCCTCAAAAGTTATTTTGTATTCAGAATTTCCTATCATATAAATGTTAACTTTTATAGTAGACTTCTTACAGATCGTATATATATCTTTTTTTATTTTTAGTATTTAGAGTTATATAATAACATTATTTCCTCATAGTAATATATTTTTGTGTTTTGGATATTTCATAATTATATGTGTACTTCTTCATGACAAAATTGCAAGCAATGGCTGCATTGCAATTCAAACGCTTGTATAATGCTTATTACATTGTTGCACAGAAATATTTTACACTAGCAATGATTTTATAGAAGGGTTTCAAATATCTCCAATGCTGAATCAAGGTCACAGCGTTAGAAGGGATATTTTATATAGAAACGTAAATGCTTGTACCAGTAAATATGGTAAACAAATTAGTCGATTGTGAACAATGAGGTTTTGTTCAAAAATACTTATTATGTATGTTTCACGAACTAGCTCTTACGTTTGTTTTAAATAGTGGACAAAATTTTAAAGATTAATTGTGCCAAGCTCAAATTTTTAGTTGTGAAAATTTTACTGATATTATTAAAAACGTATCGTATAAACAATGAGATAGGTATTATATTTCACAACTAAGTTATTGTTACTAGAAACTTTTCCGTCATTGATTACAATAAAAATGAACCAATTTTTTAAATCGTAAATAGGTTTATGATTAAAACATGAATCCTTAATTTATCTCAGCACTGACAAGTTTCTCGCTTGTTAGCGAACCTCTTTGAACTTGGTAAAACATTGTTTTTCAACAAAGTTTTACAAGTTTAATAGCTCCGGGCCAGAATAGGCCATGTTGACATTTAAAGACATTTAATTACGTCCACAGACCTTAATTTGGAAAAGTATTTAACTTTCCCTGAAAATAACGTTTTTGCTCCTATATACGAGATGAAATGTATGTATGTGGTATTTTTACTATCACCAGAAATAAATTTAATAAATAGCGCCTGGTTAATGAACAATTCTTTCTTTGTGTCCTATTATTGTGGTAATGTAATGATAGTTTAATTTTAGTATGTGTATATTTATAGATTTGACGAACAGACATACAGACAAATAGACTGTCATTCGACCTTTTGATTTCAAAATCTATAGAGTTCTTCTTAGGATCAAGAAGACACTATAAGTCTCTAGGATAATTTTAACAAGAGTTATCGCATAGACAACATACGAAGAAAATGGACATACGAATTTCAAAAAGGTCCTGTCGGGACCAACTACACTTGTATTCTTTCCCACATTCGTTGTTCGTTGTTTGGTATCTGACTAATTATTTGTAATTTCGTTTCAAAATTTATGATTTTTCAAATTACAATATTGTAAATTTGTATTGTTCTATATTATCACACATTTTATTCAAAACTGAGATTACACTTGCAGCTGCAATGCTTTAAAAGTAGTACTAAATTGTCTTGTATTACATTATTGTGCAAAACACCTTTTCAATTTGAAGTTATTAGAATTAAAAAAACTAAGGAAAAAGAATAAAACATGTAGATTACAAAAGAGTCTTGTAGATAGAAACGTAAAGAAACTCAACCGGTAAAGTAACGAGGTTTGTCTGGAATATAATTTTCTCTTAGATAACGTAATTCAACCACAAAATTGACTAACAAATAACTTTTATTAACTTGTCTGTTATTTGTCATTAAAGCACCGTAAAATGGTTTTCGCCTTTTAGAAATTAACCTTCGTTATGGAATGTTTACAAAAATGTATTTAATTCTCTCTTTAGTAAGATGAATACAGTGTCAGAAAATACCCTTGGACATATATTGCTGAACAAAACTAACTGCGTTATTTTGATAATTGTATAGTCTATGTATATCCACATTCAATCGTATTTATATTTACGCTACTTGTCGTGTATAACTGTTAATTATGCCCTATACATTATTTTATGAATTTAATTTTTGAATTTCGAAAACGAATATGCCAAACTCAAAATCGTATATTAATACATTGTACAAGTGTACTTTGAACTAAGAAAATCAAACCATATGGCATATAGATTCATGATTTTAATTGGAATTCTAATTTTAATGTTAAAAAGTTATACTCTGGTTATAATTCAAAATAATACAAAATACTACGTTTTGAAAGGCATACATTTATGAAATGCAGCCTAAGCAGGCCCAAAGCTTATCAGTTCCGCATACCAGCAAAGATATAATGGGGACTGTATGCAAATTAACCTATTCATGTTGAAAATGTCAGCCAACCAGCCTAACAAATGTCACCTGCTATACGAAATTAACATGTATAAGTCAGTAAGAGAAAAAACTCATAGACCTTTTAGTTATTCGTTCCAATCAAGTTCAAAATCATTAATGTTATAGCAATATCCTTTTTAATGCGTAAAGTGTAATTCAAAATCCCTTATGGCTCAGTCAAAATAAGTTACTAGTTTCTGAGACATATAATTTATTAATAAGGTTTATGTTAGCAATGATGGATTCCAAAAAAAATTGGTCAAAACTAAAAAAGTTATGACTTTTAAAAGTTTAACGGTCAAAATATTTAAAACAAGTATTTCTCTCCAAAGCTGGCCAGTAAATTTAGCTAACATATTTATAAAATAACTTTTCGTAACAAATTTGCACTTTCAAAAGTTTTTCACTACTTCTTAGTGATTTGAATATATTTATGGTTTTTATATGGCATCCTATTGATCGTAGCAGAGAGTTAGTATCTTTCTCATTTCCTTATTTAAAATTATTTTCAAAACCATTAAAAAGTTTCACTCACTAAGTTCTATATATTCAGATCTGAGCACATTATATGAATTATTGTTGTATAGTTAATTAATTCGGTTCGGGGAAATTTTAATTGTTTTTCTCAAACGATTAATAGAACTATAAAAATTCCATATAAATTTAAATAATTAAGGTAATATCCTTTAAATAATACATAGTATTGAGCTCTTAACGAAATAAACTTAAGAATGTTAGATAATTTTCCCCGTCCATACTGTTATTTAGCAATTTTATTCCCAAAGTTGTGCACCACTTATTTGTGTTTATAGGTGATTTTCAGACCATTAATGTAACGTGTAAATCATTGATCTCTATAAAAACTGAATTAGTAGACGAATTTGAATTTTAGTTAGGATAGAAAATCTAAACTATCACTTAAATACACACTGCAACTAGAAACATTCTCATTATCACACGGAAGTGGCAGTAATAAAGACACATGAGAAATACAGCTTAGAACATTGCTGGAAAAGCAGAAAGTATAAAAATAAGTCTGGAACAATAAACGTCAAAGGGATAATACTAATTAATTTAGTACTTAAATTCAAACAAAACCCACAATAAATAGCGAGAACATCTAATTATGAAATGAAAAACAAATAAACGTGCAATAAATAAATTATAAATATAGTAGCTAATAACAATTAAACACTGAACACAACAGATGTAAGCTATTATAAATTATGTTATTTATATGACTAGAAATCACTCCTGAAAATACTGGGCAATGTTTTGTATGCGGGCAAGCTTATTAATAGTATGTGTAAAATTGAAGGCGCCAAGACAATCCTTCCGCGACGCAGCTAGGCAG